>NC_081428.1:26349578-26604578 GCF_949786415.1 Peromyscus eremicus | reverse complement strand
TTTCATTAGCTACCAGTTTTAAGTTGTATTTCTTAGAACAAGTTACCTATCTGGTCCTTTTGCTTTTCCTGGTTTGTACTTAGAAACATCTAATAAATTCAGGGCATTTTTCGAGAAAAATACCCAAGTGATTTTCAACTTTCTAACTCGTATTGGAATAAATAAGAACTATAGTTATAACTTTTATTCTACCTGGATATGTTTTTCATTATTTAAGTTTCAGTTCTTTTATAACACGCTTGATAGTGCAACCTCTCTCCTTTGAGTTTACTGCTTAAAAGCACCGGAGGAAATCATACTGTGTCTCACCTGGCTATCTGATATGTACACAATGCAGGTGAACATAATATATCTCCCTCGCAGGCACTCTGCGTCCCAGATACTTTGCTTTATATATGTGCATGTTATGACCTTTCAGAGGCTGACAATCCCACTGTCCTCTTGCACTGTAGTGGTAGCATAATGTGTACAAATGTGGACTCCACCAAACTGTCATTTCCAGAACTAGACAACAGCATGTCTTTTGACAAAGGACTCTCTTGCCTTATCTATACAGTGGCAATGTAACGGTATTTAGGACTGAACTAATAAGAGGGTAAAGTCTGTTCCTTTAAAAAAATATATGCTCCATCGTTATTACTCCATAAATATCTAGCTTTTTTCCATGCATATGCCAAGAGACCGTGCTGCATTATGCTCTCAGTGATTGCATTATTGTAGGTACAGAACTAATATTTCATAAATCCGTACTATTGTACTATCAGATGGCATGTGTACTTTGATACTTGCTCTCTGAATCATAAAGTCCAGACTCAGTTGCTGTGGTGTTCATGAAATCACTCTCAACAACAACTGAGACTCCATAATGATATTTATAGTAACTGTATTTTGTCAGTTACATCTTGAGTACAATTTGTCTATCTCCTTACAACCTTAGAAGACATCTGAATGAAATGCGTCAGAAAAATCAAAGAGACTATGAGACTGAACTGCAGTTAGCAGTTTTTTGAAGGAAAGGAGAACATATTTAATGAAATGAGAACTATTGGAAATAAGAAAAAAACTAGTTGGGGTGAGAACAATCCGATCCGAGCACTGGGGATGAGCGACCAGGAAGTTCTAATCAATATGGTAAAGCATATCAGTGGGAATGGTTTGCAAGTTGGAGCATTGGCTAGCACTGGGGCTCCAGTTGCAGGACGCTTGCACATTTCAGTCCGCATCATAGCCAGGTATGCCGTTCCTATTGCAAAGGAGAAAATTCTCCCATTATCTTCTCAGTGACCTCTAACAACCCCAGGAAAAATATCTTGCTGTCTCTCCTTAGAACTCCTGAAGGCTGATGTATTGATTTGCCAATTATTTTGTGACTGTATGAATGCTTCAATATACTGCGCTGAAATTTTGTTTAAAATAAATCAGTATAACTGCTAGATATTTTAGTTTGTGACTATTTATGATACATTATATATAGCTAGAACATGAATATGTATTCTGAAAGGAAGATACCTTTATGAAAGGATCCACACCTGTAATACGTCTTAGTGTTGTTTAAGATCAGTTTACAAGTCTAAATTGTATGGTAGCAAGTAAAGATTCCTTTACTCATAATAGATGCTAGGTAGTGTTTGTAAACAATCTTTGTTTACAGAAAATATGGTTTCATTAGAATTACTTGAGTATAGTAATCTAAATAGACTGATGTTGAAAGTAATTTAAATTTAAAAATAATATTATGGGTAGGACGCACTAGACACTTTCATTTTGCTGGTCAAAGATTTTTTTTTATTCCACCTGAAAGAGTAAAATCAATATTGTTTAGCTTGTCAACTATGGGTTTCAATAATGCATATATGGATTTGGAGGATGGGAAAGGTAAACTGATATATAAGCAGAAACTATATTCATTTATGTATGCTCACATACTATATATTGTATTTATGATACCTCGCTTAGAGAAGAAAAATGGAATCTATTTTAAACAATAGTGCACTTTTAGTTCTATGTACAAATCAAAACTTCCTGGGAATGAGGGCCTTCCAAACAGAAGGAGGCTTTGACCTGGCATGCAGTGGGAAGAAACACACTTATTATTACTTTTTACTTGTAAACCGACATAACTTCCTGAATTACTTATTGCTCTCCAAGGGTCTGCTTTCCTCTTGGTGTCTCTAAACTATAAACTTACACTTCTTTTACCTTTAGTCTTTCCTTTATTGTCACTTTCAATCAGTCAGGAAATTTAGCTGATTCTACCTCAGCAGGATTGCTAGAATATTGTTCTTTTCATCTTTAGCACTGGCCTTTTTTGCCTCCTCTCCAGCCGCTTCCTCTTCCCACTGCAGAAGACCTTGGTGATAGGTGCCTGTTTTGAACATGGTGCTCCTTGGGAGATGGCTGTCTGTTCTAATCACACACACATTTCCAGAGATTACTTGGTGCCATTATAAAGCAGGGAACGGGCTCTCTATCTTGAAACAGTTTGTCATGATTTTGATACCTTACAGTGTTTGGAGCTATTGGCATGTACAAAAAAAGTAGTGAGACGGTTTGAGTTATCGCCTGACCGCTGGGGCCTCAGTTTATTTGCTCTGTCTATTTATATATTCAACATCGTGCTTAGTGCCAGTGTGAAGATTTCTTTAAAAGCTGAAAATGGTCCTGTTGCTGTTTGGATGTGAAATGTTCTCCATACACTCATGAGGCCCCCAGTTCATGGTGCTATTTCTTAAGATTGTGGAACTCCGAGGAGGTGGAGCCCTGCTGGAGGAAGTGGGTTGTTGGCATGTGCTTTGAGGTTTTATAGCCTGCCTGCTTCCTGTTCTTTGTCTCCTCCCTCATTGCGTATGCAATGTGACCAGCCTCCTCCTGCTACCCATGTTTTCTCTACCAAAATGAGATGTGTCCTCTCCAACTATAAGCCTGACTAATGGTTTCTGTCTTAGGTTACTTCTAGTTAAATATTTGTGACAGAATTAAGGAAAATAACAGATATGTGGTTTATAATATAGGGTATTTTATCTTGTACAATTGCTTGGAAACGAAGCTGTTGACAGTTTCTTGATTGTTAAGAATCCTGAAGTCAGTGTGGCATTTCTGTTTTCTCTAATTTTAAATTCCTATTAGGATTACTAATTTCTCATGTGTACACTTTTTCCCATACTCCTGTAGATTTTGTAATATGAATTTCTAAGTGGTTTTATAAGGTCTTATTACCAAAAAACAAAACAAAACAAAAAAACAAAACAAAACAAAAAAACAAACCAAAAACCCAGAGCCATATATTGGAGTGAAAGCTGAAAGATCAGAGAAACAGAACAAGCCACAGCCAACTTCACCTCACCAACTCCTCAGTCAATCCTGTTTCCACAAATACTCAGACTGAAAGTCTCTGAGTCCTCACCCCTCAGAGTCTCAGTTGAGCTGCTGCTTAGTTCCTGTCTCTTCATGCCTTACACCGTTCTCCACCCAACCATGTCTCTTCCTGGGATTAAAGGCCTGTGTACTTTCCAAGCAAAGATATGAGATCTCAAGTGCTGGAATTAAAGGTGTGTGCCATCAAGCAACAGCCTACAGAATGGGAAAAGATCTTCACCAACCCCACATCTGACAGAGGACTGATATCCAGAATATATAAGGAACTCAAGAAATTAGACATCAAAATGCCCAACAGTCCAATTAAGAAATGGGCTATAGAACTAAACAGAGAATTCTCAACAGAGGAAACTCAAAAGACTGAAAGACATTTAAGAAATTGCTCAAGATCCCTAATCAACAGGGAAATGCAAATCAAAACAACTCTGAGATACCACCTTATGCCTGTCAGAATGGCTAAGATCAAAAACACTGAAGACACCTTATGCTGGAGAGGATGTGGAGCTAGGGGAACTCTCCTCCACTGCTGGTGGGAATGCAAGCTTGTACAACCACTTTGGAAATCAATATGGTGCTTTCTTAGAAAATTGGGAATCCATCTCCCCCAAGATCCAGCTATACCACTCTTGGGCATATACCCAAGGAATGCTCAACCACACCACAAGAGCACTTGTTCAGCTATGTTCATATCAGCATTATTTGTAATAGCCAGAACATGGAAACAACCTAGATGCCCTTCAACTGAAGAATGGATAAACAAAATGTGGTATATATGCACAATGGAATACTACTCAGCAGAGAAAAACAATGATATCATGAGGTTTGCAGACAAATGGATGGATCTAGAAAAAATCATCCTGAGTGAGGTAACCCAGACTCAGAAAGACAAACATGGTATGTACTCACTCATAGCAGGATACTAGATGTGGAACAAGGATGACTGGACTGCTTGCTACTCACATCACCAGGGAGGCTACCTAGAAAACAGGACCCCAAGAAAGACACGGGGATCGCCCAATGACAGAGATATGGAATGAGATCTACATGAACAGCCTGAACATGAGTGGGGGTAGTGAAGGGCGAGGGTCGAGGGAAAGAGAGCTTGGGGGAGCGGGAGATCCCAGCTGGATCAACAACAGAGAGGGAGAACAAGGAATAGGAGACCATGGTAAATGAAGACCACATGAGAATAGGAAGAAGCAAAGTGCTAGAGAGGCCCACAGAAATCCACAAAGATACCCCCACAACAGACTGCTGGCAATGGTCGAGAGACAGCCAAACTGACCTACTCTGGTGATGGGATGGCCAAACACCCTAATTGTCGTGCTAGAAATCTCATCCAACTACTGAGGGATCTGGATGCAGAGATCCATGGCTAGGCCCCGGGTGGATCTCTGGGAGTCCAATTAGCGAGAATGAGGAGGGTTTATATGAGCGAGAATTGTTGAGACCAAGTTTGGATAAAGCACAGGGACAAATAGCCAAACGAATGGAAACACATGAACTATGAACCAATGGCTGAGGGGTCCCCAACTGGATCAGGCCCTCTGAATGGGTAAGACAATTAATTGGCTTGATCTGTTTGGAAGGCATCCAGGCAGTGGGACCGGGTCCTGTGCTCATTGCATGAGTCGGCTGTTTGAAACCTGGGGCCTATGCAGGATCGCTTGGCTCGGCCTGAGAAGAGGGGACTGGGCCTGCCTGGACTGAGTCTCCCAGGTTGATCTCAGTCTGTGGGGAAGGCTTTGCCCTGGAGGAGATTGGAATGGGGGGCAGGCTGGGGGGAAGGTGAGGGGGGCGGGAGGGGGGAGAACAAGGGAATCCATGGCTGATATGTAGAACTGAATTGTATTGCAAAATTAAAAAAAATTAAAAAAAAAAAAAAAAAGGAAATGACATGGAAGCTATGTCCCCAAAAAAAAAAAAAAAAAAAAGGTGTGTGCCATCATTGCCTGACTCTGTTCCCAGTGTGGCCTTGAACTAACAGAGATCCATCCAGATGAATCTCTGCCTCCCAAGTGATAGGATTAAGGATGTGTGCCACCACTGTCTGGCCTCTATGTCTAATCTAGTGTCTGGCTCTGTCCTGTGATCCCCAGATAAGTTTATTGGGATACACAATATATCACCACAAGTTTTGATGTGGTGTCATTTTTATTTATTTCCAATGCTTAGTAGCTGTTTTATTCCAATTTCTATTTTGTCTTGCCAAATCCATTTTCAACTTCAAAATATCTTAATGTTTTTGTTATTAAAATATTTCTAATATTTAAAATTTGTTGTTTTTATCTAAATTTCCATCATTTGATTTTTACCAATAAGGACTAGGGAGCCAAATGCTGGGGTGAAAACCTGCTAGCTCAGAGATGCAGAGAAAGCATATGGCTTACCTTCCTTTTTAGCTGATGTCTCAGAAAGAGCCCTCTGCCCTACACTGTTTCAAACAAAACTCGTCAAATTCAATGTCACCCTCTTTTACTTCCTCTGCATCTCTCTATCTGCCCTCCTGACTTCCTCTAACTCTGTATAGCTTTTCCTTTCGACTGGTTGCTTGCTCTGCTTTTTAAACTATGGTTGACTATATTTAATCCTGTTTACAACTATTTCTTTTAAATTATTTATTATTCTTTTATATACATTAGTGTTTTGCCTGTATGTATGTCTGTGTGAGGGTGTCAGATCTTGGAGTTACAGACAGTTGTTAGCTGCCATGTGGGTGCTGGGAATTGAACTCAGGACCTCTGGAAGAGCAGTCAGTGCTCTTAACCGCTGAGCCATCTCTCCAGCCCTGTTCACAAGTATTTAAGCAGAAAGCACTTGGATGAAAGGTGTGTGGTAGGGCTGAGCCATACCACAGCTAGAAGCAGATTTTTTCCAGTAAATAATGCAATCCTGGGGTTCACAGTGTGATCAAATATCCTGTAACAAAAGATATTATACAAGGGCTCAGAATTTATATATGATTTTAAAATTAATCTCCTGCTCTTCTGTGTGCCTTCTCATTTATTTCTTCTTCTCTCTTACATATATAACATATAAATAAATTATATATAAATATAATATATAAATGTAACATATTTATATATAAATATTCTATCTATCTATCATCTATCTATCTATCTATCTATCTATCTATCTATCTATCTATCTATCTATGTATCTATCTATCTATCTATCATCTATACAAAGAAACTGGGTGTTATGGTGTATGCCTTTAATCCCAGCACTCTATGGACTGAGGCAGGTTGAATTCTGTGAGTTTGAGACCAGCCTGCTCTATGCAGTGAATTCTAGGACAATTGTGGGTATGTAGAGAGACAGAAAACCTCCATTTTGAGTATTCTATATATTGGATAGTTTAAGCATTTTATTTGCTTACTAGCTTGTTTACTTTCAAATCTTGACAGTAGTCCTATGAGGCATATATAATTACTACAATTTTAGCTAATAATATGGATATTAGAAGTACTGCAAATTTTATCTAATAACATAAATGTCTTAAACATTTAAACCCTATTCTATGCCATGTGCTGACTGCATGTAGATGCTGAGACACTATAGGAATCACTCAGCTTAAACCCTGTTTTAGAAATTAAAGTAAACTTTCTAAAATTAGCATTATTCTTTTTATTTTATGTGTGAGTGTTTTGCCTACTTGTATGTCTGTGTACCACATGTGTACTTGGTGACCTTGGAGGACAGAAGAAGGCATTAAATCTCTCGACGGTTATGAGATACCATATTGGTGCTGGGAATCAAACCTAGGTCCCTCCTGTAAGAGCAACAAGGTCTCTTTCTGTTTTCCAGCCTCTTAAGTCCCATTTTAGATGTGTAGAAACCTGGTGATTGTCACATTCTGATTAAGAAAAGAAAACCATCTATTTTTAACTGCATTCACATGGCGAGTAGATGAAATAATTGTTCAGTAGCATCTTGCATGCACAGATGCCCTGTTTTAAGCTGATTTTGTGTACTTGCACTTTATATTTGTGTGTGTGTGTGTGTGTGTGTGTGTGTGTGTGTGTGTGTGTGATCTGTCTGTCCATATTTAACCTACATGTTTCACATCCTTCTTAGAATGAGTTTCCCAGAGTGATGGTGTTTTTATCAGGCTGAACTTGGTATTGAATACTAATATCTTTATTTCATGGTTAATGATTATTCTCTTAGTTATAAACATTTACTTTGAGTCTTTCAATATATTGGATTCTTTAAACTAGCTTGAAAGATTTATTGTATTCTAATTTTCAAAAATGCATTTTAAGGATGAGTTTATTTAGTTTATGAAGTGTCATGGACATCATTTTGAGCGGGGAAATCCTACATACAGTATTTAATTTTCAGTATTTTCGTAATTGTTGCCAGATGTTGATTAATTTTTTTCTATATTTCTTCTGAACAGTAAGAATTCTGAATTTTCAGGTAATAATTGGAACCAATTTTTTTTAATCATCTATAACATCTGAGGTCTTGGAATTCTCCCATATCTAAAAATGCAAATACTACAGTTTAAAAAAGTAAACACAAGATTTGCATACTATTTTTGTTTTAAAACTGAATGCTTACAGAGAAGTCAAAGCAGTATGCCTTTTATTATTGTAGATCATGATATCTTTCATTGATTTAACTATGCTCTTAATGCAATTAAACTTAAAAGGCGAAAATGAGCACAAAATTTGAGTTTTCCTTACAATGACTTTTAGTCACTCACTCAGCTATGTGTCAAATGTGTCATTGAAGTGCCACATTGTCACTGTTGTGACAGTGGAGTTCAGGCTCCCTCTTTTGGAAAGTCAAAGCATATCCTTTAGATCAAGAGTAAATAGTTTTCACATTTCAGTTCCATAAGGAAGGAAAATCCTATTATTTCCTCTCCGAGGTGCCCCACTGCTTTGAGAGATCATGATACTAATGCAACACATACAGCCTGAGCTCAGAAATGCACATGTACATTTCTTCAGACATGTTGAACTCTACCCATTTGATGGTGTTTGAACCCAGGCAACTTTTTTATTATTTCAAGTACTTTCATTTTTGTCATTTTTTATTTTAAGACAGGAAGTTGTTATTACTTTATAATCATTAAGTAAAATTTATAATGCCTATAAAAAAAACTAAACTAAACCTAGTAACAAGGAAAGAGATGAAAATAATCATCAGATGCCAGGCCTTCCACCACCCATCAACTTTTGAAACATTTGTGGGTGTTCATCCTACTCCACCGCCAAGCATTCGTTCTTCTCTCTGTATTTATATGCCATTTATTATCATGAAAACATCATTATACTACTCTCCATCCCACTTAGTGTATCATGCCTCCCTTCAAAGGTAAATTACTTACTTAAATCAACTATACACCTGCTGAACCCATGCCTACATTAATAGAGTGAGGCTTACAATACCAGGATCTTAACATTTAATCTGGTGAGCGCTGTATATTGATGTGAATATTATAAAAATATAAGTGTTTATTTTCATATTAGTATGTTTTGTACAAGTCTGTGTTATTAAATAGCTAAGTATTTCACTATGATCTGTTCTTTCTTAAGTTATTTTAAAAGTGAGGCTACATGGTGAGCTACTGTGGATTACAGGAAGCAATTCTTTTTCTCCTCTGTTTCCCCTTCTTATTTCTTTGTGTATCTGGACCTTAGACCTGCTGTATTCTTAACCTCTAAATTGTTCAACAGGGTTGAGTTTCTTACTGAATGATGCTTAGCTACAAAGGATGAAGGCAGAGTGATTCAAATTTAAAGAAGAAAAAGCTATTAAAATCATCCAAAGAAGGCTGCTATAAATACATTGTAAAAAGAAAATATTTACAAGACTCAGTAACTAGTTATTGTATTTGTATCTAACTTCACTTTGGTGATTCTCATTTATTTCCTTCATCTTCATAAATTGCTTTCAGAATTTACTCAAAAGGAAACATTCTAATGAGCTTGAAAATACTGTGTCGCCTTACAGAAACTAAATGTAATATAAGAATAGTGGAATTATATATGACTATGTTGAAACATGTTTGTGAATTGCTTTCGCATTTTGAAATACCTTCTTAGTATATACATTAGAATGTTAGGTGGTAATACAAAGTGAAGACTATATTTAGCTAATTCTTTCCTTGCCTTTGTCAATGACAATGCATGTCACTGACATTTTCATATTTGTATCACAGTACATTTACTGTATCATCATGCTAATGATGGTTAGTTTGTGAGGGCCAATTAATTCTGTGTCATTGACTGACGCCCCATTTATAAGCAGTCATGGGCACTTGTTTGAAGAGATAACAATAATGAAACAATGATTTATAATGTTTTGCATTGGTGATTACAGACTGTTTTTTTTTTTTAATAGTTCTCCATTCTTGCGAATGCACATGTCTTTCAAGTAAACATTTGATACATAGAAAATAAGACTATAGTCACCAGTAAACCTCAGAACTTTATAATGGGGAAAATAGATCATTTTACTGTGGACAGTTTAGGTAAATATTTGATACTAAAAGTGATTGTAAGCTGAGCTCTAAAATCTGTCAGAACATCTGTAATCTTATTAAACTCATTTCTCAGCCCAACAGCAGCACTTTCTGTTTGTTTCTGAGATAGGAACTCATGCTTAAACCAATATTTACATGAACAATATGGCTAGTTTCCAAAGAATTTATTTTCTAAATAGAAAAGATTTTTGACTATTTCAGGCCTGTGTAGGTTTGCCCATACTTAAACACTTTTGATTTATCTCCCATCCCTGTCTCTCTCTTCACAGCACTCTGAAGTTTTCTGTTCTTGCACATCTCATTTTGTAAACGACATTATTTGCTTCCTTTTCTTTGGCTCTGTAATCCATATTGCTTTCAGAACTTCTTCCTGTCAGCCTGAACACTGTGCAACTGCTCTTAGACTTAGTTTAATCATGAGTTTTCTGTGTTTTAGCTGGGTTTGTTCTACAGCCCAGTCCTCTGCTGAGGTAGGTAGTCTCCATTCTCAGTCCTTTCTGCTGAGCATTTGAGTTTATTTTCAGTGTCTGTCATTCGTTTTACTCAATAATCATTGAAATTCTGTGTAGAGAATATACACACATCTTGAACTTTGAAGATATATGCTTTGAAGGAGTTTTCTTCATATCAAACACATTTTTATGCTTATATTTGGCAACACAGCTGATTCTGAATGTGTATGTAATTGCATTTAAGAAAGTGTGTATAGAAACTATAGATACTGTGAACTACTTCATTTTTACAGGCTAGTTGCTTTCTTGTGTTTCCCATTCTGTGCCCGAGAAGAATATGATATTTTATCAAATTAAGTACCATTCAAGGCTCATAGGTTAAAATGATGGACTGTATGATATATTTCATGTACTTATACCCTTCTTCTGGATTTTCCTTAGGTCCTATCACTAGGCCTATTGGAAAAAAATAGTATTCCAGGCTTTGTATTCTCTCAACTACAATATTTCTCCTTAATGGTGCCCCAAGTTTGCTTAGTAAAGAGGCATTATTTTCCAAAACTTTGAAAGAAAAATTATGAATTAATTGAAAGACAAAACACTGAAAAGGAAATAATTCAATTTCAGTAGTAGTGATAATTCATTTTGAAAATGACAAATGTTTTGCAGAATGGCTTTTGTGGCATAGTGTTATGGGATATTTGTGCACTGTGTTAAAATATATTGTTGTGATTGGTATAATAAAAAAGGAAATGGCCAATAGCTAGGCAGGAGTTATAAGCAGGACTTCCGGGCAGAGAGAGAGAGAGTAAACTCTGGGAAGAAGAAGGGGTGGAGTTGTCAGCCAGAGAGGGAACAGGAGGTGAAAGATGAAACAAAGGTTAGAAACCATGAGGAAAAGCATAGATTAATATAAATGGCTTAATTTAAGTTATAAGAGCTAATGGTACAAGCCTAAGCTAAGGCCTAGCTTTCAAAATTAATAATAAGTCTCTGTGTCATTATATGGGAGAAACATGGCAGCCCAAAGAAAAATCTGAGTATAGCATACAGTATAGAGATTAAGACGTATTCTAAATCAGGTAACTTAGAGTTCAGTGTAGCACCGGAAGTCAAAAGTTCCTTTGGACTCTTGTGAGTGCATGACCTCATGCTGGGAAATACTTTATTAAATAAATTATGTTTATTACAAACATCAAATATTTCCGAGTCACACGAAGAACTTTAGTGATCTACATGAAATTAATTTAGGCTTGTGGCGAAATATATATTTTTATTTTTTGATACACTTTAATTGGTAGAATTAGTATATGTATGAAAATAGAATAACATGAAATTATTCTTAAAATATATGAAACAAACATAAAATGCAAAGAGACACTCAAAATTTCACAGAAAAATACAGTATATTATTTGGAAAAATGAATTTATTTTCATGTTATTGGAAAATATATTCCATAATACTCTGGTGTTAGTTTTTTTTTCTTTATTACCATTTATCCTTTTCAAATATAAAAATTGATCATCTCATTTTTTTTAAATGCTAATTCCAGTAACTACATTTTCTTTTTCTTATTTCATATTTGACTTTCCCAAGCTAACTAAAGTCTACATGACCAGAACCCTGATGAAGGGTAGCAGGGAGGTCATTGGTGGGGTTTAGAATTGGGGCCGAAACAATGATAATTTGAGTTGTTTTTTATGTGATTTATGACTGCTTATCTAGGACAGAAAAGTCCTTCAGGAGACATGTATAAACGGCTAGCATTTCCCTACTATATCAAGGCCCAAAAGCTTCACAGTCAATACAGATCCATGCATCTAAATCATTCTTGGGAAGACTGACTTCTGTTATGGCTAAAATTAGATGTATAAGATTATATACAAAAATAAAAATAAAAAAGGATTCTCTTCTTTTAAGTTCTTATATAAGTGATTCACATGTGTCTAGACTGGTAGATTTTCTATAAATCTCTGTCTCCTAACTATATTTTCTAGAAATACTTTCAATTTATGGCTAAGCCTATTTGTTTTTGCATTCATGTACTCAAAATATCTTAATTTTTAAAAATCTTTTATTCTTTAATCCATCACTGTGTTCATAATATATTAAATGTGATTCTAAGCCCAAGAAACTGAATGCTTTCTTCTATTGTGCTCTAGAAATATGCAGTTTTAAAAAAATATAAGTGTCTCACTGGGCGGTGTTGGCACACACCTTTAATCCCAGCACTCGGGCGGCAGAGACAGGCAGATCTCTGTGATTTGAGGACAGCCTGGTCTACAGAGCGAGATCCAGGACAGGCACCAAAACTGCACAAAAAAAAACCCTGTCTCAAAAAAAAAAAAAAAAAAAAAGAAAAAAGAAAAAAAATATATATAAGTGTCTCATGCTTGAGTTTTGCTCTAAGTTATATAGGTATCTATTTTTTCTTTTCTTTTTTAATGACTTATCTTTTAATCATATGTATGTGTGTATGTTTCTGTGTGGGGGTTTGTACACATGTGTGCTGATGCCTATGAAGACCAGAAGAGGGCTTAGGATCCCTTGGAGCTAGATAACTCCATGGGTACTGAGAACTGAACTATGGGCTTCTGGAAGAGTTGCTACAATTCTTAACCACTGAACCATCTCTCTCTCCCCAACCTCTATTTTCCCAAGATAGCTTTTATGCAATTGACGATCTTTTAACACTATGTCAGAAAAAAAGCGGAAAAATTACATCTTGTGAGTAATTAGGTGGTTATTATTTTTGCTTATGTTTAATAAAAAAAATCACTTTCACCACGCAAATATGTCCTCAACTAATCCTAAAGATTTGTGTATAGGATGTTGTAGCTAGAGTTTTCCTGCCTGGCCCACAGTCAGGACAAATCTCTCTCACCTGCCAGTCCCACAGCCGCTCAGACCCGACCAAGTAAACACAGAGACTTATATTGGTTACAAACTGTATGGCCGTGGCAGGCTTCTTGCTAACTGTTCTTACAGCTTAAATTAATCCATTTCCATTAATCTATACCTTGCCACACGGCTCGTGGCTTACCGGCATCTTCACATGCTGTTTGTCATCGTGGTGGCTGGCAGTGTCTCTCTGACTCAGCCTTCCACTTCCCAGCTTTATTCTCCTCCTCCCCCCTTGTCCCACCTATACTTCCTGCCTAGCCAATGGCCAATCAGTGTTTTATTTATTGACTAATTAGCAACACATTTGCCATACAGAACATCCCACAGCAGGATGTAACCTTTTGCTGATGGCAAAGTCCATCTTTTCATGCTTTACACCTTTACATTATGCTGAAGTTTTATTGAATACCACAGATAAATGCTAAATGTCAAAATTATTGTTTAATCTCTTCACATTTAAAGGCGTTTCTTTCTTTCTCTTCTTTTTCCCCACTTACTAATCTTGCCGTTCACTTGACCCCATTTTAATATACTAACAACATTAAATTTACGCCCTGCAAATCAGTGTGCCCTAAAGACCCAAATAAAAAGTGATGGAAAGATTATTTTGGAGAACAGTGACACGGGGGAATTTATGTCTAGTAATTTGAACATACCTGGATGAGAAAGGTTTCACGTAAGTAACTGTATTGTGACAATCGTGGTATTGATCACTGCCTCGTCTCTCCTCATTGTTACAGCCACTACTGCCTGAGTCCATTGTTAAAGGGTCACTTCAGCTTTTGACTATGTTTTATAACCACAAGAAAATATATACAAAAATCAATTGACAAGAGGTCATCAGGTGTTCTCAAGTTCCATCTTAAACCATGTAGTTATTGTTTCCCACTATATAAAATATTTCTTTCCGTTATCATTCTATGTCTATACTCATTTTCCATCCTTGTTTATGCAAACCTACCCATAGTTCTCATTCCCCAAATGCCACTCGTACCTGACAAAAATATAGATTTTCTACAAAAGATAAAAGAAATAGTGATAGTATCCAAATCAATATTTTGAGACTTTAATTTGTAAAGGATTATATGAGTGCTCAGAATTCAGAATAACCATCGATAGCTTAGGTATGCTTGAAGATTCCAGTCTGTATAGATTAAATAAATAATTAAGTATTTCCATAACTTATGAAGCTTTGATTTCCTACTCAGTAGATGATCTTTGTGATTTCTCTACATTTTTTTTTTTCAGGAGGTTGAATCATTTTTCCCCCTTTACACTTTGAATTTTATTTCAATGAAATAGCACTTAGAGTGATTGCTTAGGAATCATATTCATACTTCAATTGACTCAGTTTATCACCAAATAGACTTTTATAATGATACTTAATAAAACATTTCCAAAAACACTTCAAATCATCTGCTATACCTCATCTTCTCTTGCTTCTGAATGTATGTCTTAGACTTTATATTGGCATCATACCAGATTGCAACCTTGTTTACATAATAGATTTCCAGCATTCTCTGCACATGGATGAATCCTTTTGAAGCTCACTTTTTTTCAATAATGAAAACTCACTGATTTTTTTCCCCTTTCATGGCTTTTTTCTTTTATTACTATATTGACCTTTCAAAAATCTTAGCTGTTTAAATCCTTTGTTTTTTATATTATAGGTAATTCATTTGTTTCCTAGCTTAAGACACCTAATCAATCTTTACGTGACTGAAACAGCTCAGTATTGTTCCTTTTCTTTTGACTTAGGAGTAGTTAGCCTCCCTTGCTCAGGGATATCATTTTTAATACCTGCTTCCTAAATCTCAAATAATTTATTTGGATTTTCTCTTTCTATAGTAGCCTCCCTCCCTTTAAAATATTTTTGTTCAGGTTATCTACTTGAAATGAACCAAGTACTTTTTTAGTTCTGCTTATTTGTTTCTTTATTTCTTAAATATTTCGCTCAGTGATGAGGGGAAAAAAACAGTTCTAATACATATCATCCAGGTTAAACAATTGGGGAACAGGGTGTAAACCTTAGGAGGATAGTGATTCTTTTTATAGGAATGAAACACCTGTTTTTCTCAATCATTCTAAGTAAGGACCTGCCTTTAGGAGAAACAAATGCTGCTACCCACTCATTTCCTTTTGACAGTATTCTGTAAACTGACATTTCCTGTCCTGACTGTCTGGTCCCGAATAACCTATGCAGAGACTGAATATTATTTATTAAGGCTTGACCAATAGCTCAGACTTGCTACTAGCTATTTCTTACATTTAAATTAACCCATATTTCTATTTATGCTTTGCCAGGTGGCTTATGACTTGTTACCTCAGTTTCACAAGTCCTGCTTGTTTGGAGTCTGGCTGGATCTCCTGACTCCGCCCTTCTCCTTCCCCTCACCTTTAGTTTGGTTGCCCTGCCTATACTTCCTGCCTGGCTACTGGCCAATCAGCATTTTTAGTAAACCAATTCTGAGTGGCAAATCTTTACAGTGTACACGAGGATTATTCCACAGTGTTCTGTGGTTTCTTTCCTCCTATATTATTGTTTATGTCTGTAATTCTATAATTTCTGCTAAGCCAAAGGCAAAGTAACTGAATATTTTGCCTCAAAAATAGTCTGTTCTTGTCCTATATGGGAGTACCTTTTATCTTAAAGTTTGTTGTAATTTTTTTTCTGATAGTTATTAGCTTCATATTACAGATTTATTTCATGGCTAATATGCTTAGTCTTTGAAAAAGTTCTTTTTTAATCACTTTATTTACTTTGGTTAGAGAAGCCTTTTCACTATTTGTTTGCAAATTCTTATGGATTCAACTTGGGCAAGATTTCTCATTTCTTTTTCTTTCTTTTTTAGTGAAGAAAGAAAACTAAACTGTGTAGCATGTTTCAAAATCAGCAGTCCTTTCTATTTTATTTTTATTACTTTATATATGTTCTATAAAGCTTAAATAGTCAGGCTAGTGAGGTTTTGTCAAAAAGTTGTTGCTTTGGTAGCTGAGCTGTTATCAAGGCTGTTTTCTTTGCTTTCCTAGAATAGTGCCTAACACAAGACACAGGGGCTTAGCGTAATCAACGGATGTCTCCAGTCCTCTTCTCTCAATCCTATCTCTCATTGTAGATGAAAGGACATGAAAAGGATTTTTTAAAATCTGCATTCAGTTTACATAAGGCTATTTAATTAATTGAAATTTATGAACTAAGTTGAGAAACAAAGATGGAGGTCTCTAAAACATGAACAGTGGTATTAAGATAAATCTATGAAAAAAAACCTAGTTTTTTAAAAAGACAACAGCCATGATTATTTAGTACCCAAAGCTCAGTGCTTATTTAGTACTGGAAGAAGGTCAGTATACAAATAATGGTAATAGTGTTTATAGCCTGAACACAACCCAACTTTATATAAAATCACCAAAGGATTTTTTACAATGTTATAAAAATTTTAGCCAGGGAGTAGTCATTTATATATCAGGGCCCGAGATTATCTACCATTACATTATTAAAAGTTTCCTAGATGAACAGACACAATAGAATAATAAATATATAAAGGGATTTATAAAATGGCCTACATAGTAAGAGCTGAATAGCATGATAATGGACATCTTCATGCTGGTGAGTTTGAGATCCTGGTAGCTGCTCAGTCCATGAGCTTAGTAGGCTCAGCAGTTCCAATCTAGTACTAAAGGTGTGGAAGATTCCTGGGGAAGTCACTGATTCCTAGTCCATTGTTGGAACTGGAAGAAGCTGGAGACTGTCAGTCAAGGCTGGTGGCAGTAGCAGCCCCAGCAAGAAGGCATGTTCACCAGCAAGAAGTGATGGCAGGCACGCCAGCCACTCTGCCACTCTCTGTGGCCCCTTTAGATCTCGATGACCACTGGAAGATGCCACTAGCTCTAGGGATGGGTCTTCCCCCCTTAGTCAGTTCTTCCTAGAAATGGCCTCACAGAATGGTGCATAGTCTTAACTCTTAAGTGATCCCAGATTTGGTCAAGTAGAGAAGAACATTTATCCATCACAAGTACCTTAGTCATTTTATGGCTGTCTTTATACATCCACCCCTTCTTAACAGCCATGCAGAGTTAAAGTTCACCCTGAAATACATGCAAATGTTAGAAAATAGTTCAGATTTTCACCCATTTAATTAGGAAATTCAGAATGTGATGGACGGATGGATGTGGTGACACAAACGTGGAATGTCAGCACCCTGGAGACCTAGGCAGAATTGTAAATTCAAGGTCAGCATGGGTTACACGGTGAGACTTTATCTCAAAGACCAAAATAAAAGAGAAAATAGTATATGTTCCTCAGTAAATACTTTTTTTTTTTTTTTAATGTGCTGGCTTGCTGCTGCACGCTTTAACACCAGCACTGCAGAGGGGAGAGAGGTAGGCGTATCTCTGTGAGTTTGAGTCTAGCCTCTGTTTTACATGGCACGTTCTAGGCCATCCAGGCCTACATAGAGAGACCCTGTGTCAAAATCAAAACAACAGCAGCAACAACAAACCAAACACTTCTTTTTTTTTTCGTATTTATGACAAGACTTTGTTTTGAGAAATCAGATCTCATTCCACCGTGCAGGTTATTCCTGACAATCCTTGGTTTTGGTACCGGCATTGTGACACGGGCCTTTGACCTTATCTCAGGGTATATTGGGCATCTGAATATGCAGACTTATGCGTGAGAAATGCTGACAACAAGCATTGTACACAGGTTTGATTGTACTTACTGTGAGATAAAAATATTTTTATACTACTAGGTAGTTTATAGGACAACCCCAGACACTACTGTGTTCTTCCTGGGATTTCTACAGTTAACATAATTCAGCTTCTAAATGGTTAACAGCTTGCAGAATAGCAGCTGTCCCTGGTAATGTGTCTTATCTGATATGTAGACATAAGATGTACATGTTCATTATGTTTATGTAAAAATCAATGAGAGCATCTTTCTTTTTTTCTTTTTTTTTTTTTGTTGTTTGCTATTTTAGTCATTCATATGTCACAGAAGTTGGAGTACAAGAGGCAGTGAAGAGGCAGCTTTGGATCATAAATTAGAAATGATTTTGTATCATTTGTGACTTGAATCCCTTAAATAGTTTCTTTAATCAATAGCATTTTTACTCTCAAAATTATTTTGCTAAGTGACTTTTTTCTAACATGAGACTTTGGTGGTTTAATCTGGGCAATTCGTTTTTTTCTGCTTGTCTATGTTCAGCCATGAAACTGAAGTTCCATTTAGTAACATCTTTTGGAATATGCTAACGCTTGGTTTGCAATAACCAGCTGAGCCTGTTCCTGTTTTTATACAGAATTGCTGGCCACCTGAAGAGAATCCTTATTTCAGTAATTTTCCAGTGCATGGAAAGACATTCTTTTGCAAGAAAGATTTCAAAAGATATTCCTTGCATGAAGGATCACTGATTCTTTTCTATTCTTTTTTCTTTTAAAGATATTGGCCACTTACTAACCTTTTTATATTGTATATTTGAGTTCCAGTTGATATTCTCTAAGTAAAATTTAACTTTATACAGTTCATTTAAGTTGATTTGACTTTTGTACATTTAGAGGTTTCTTTTATTGACTCCTTCATTTATTCTGATAATGTCCTTTGATTACAACTATTACTTAATTTACATAAATAATTAGGTTTATTAAAGAAGACTATGCTTAAATAATTGACATTTATACAGTGTTATAAAATTATAATTTCACAAATTATTTGCCATACAAACATCTTATTATTATTATGTTATAATACCTATTATTGTACTGATACATTTTTCTGTTTTATTGAATAAATGGGGGTCAATATGCTTAATGTATAAAAATATTTATGACTAAGTAGCACAGACCCATGGAGTTGTGTGATTACACAGGTCACATATCTGTAATCTTTTTTTGTTTTTGTTTTTTATTTTCTTGGAACTGAGGACTGAACCCAGGGCCTTGCGCTTGCTAGGCAAGCGCTCTAGCACTGAGCTAAATCCCCAACCCCTCATATCTGTAATCTGTAACGTTTCCAAATTTAGAAGCTGTTGCAGTAATGAAGTTGTAATGGAATCTACAAATTGATAATAGAATTTCCCTGTGTTCTTCACACTTACTTTAGTGAGGTCGAATACATTCTTTTCATAACTTGAAAGAAAGTTTCTTGAGTAGGGACAGTAGTGTGTTTTTAATATTTAGACATTATTTAAGTATTTAACTTTTGATAATAAAAACAGTAAATGATTATTAGATAAGGACATCATTTTTATGGATACTCTGTGATTGTTTCTATAATTAAAATTGCCTAAACCTTGAGATTATTATTTTTTGAACTTCTGCTACTCTGATAAATTTTGCTACTCTAATAAATTATATATTCAGAGATTTTATACCTAGTAGCTCTGAATAAGATCTTCCATATGGATATATCAAGTAGAATTTTCTACCCATCCATTAGTAAATGTTAAAAGATCAACTTACTATAGCATTCAGGGATACTAACATCTGAAACTTGCTAACTGGAATGAGAAATTACTGGAGCATAGGAAATATTCAGGACATCCCAGTCCCCCAAAAAGTTATAAATAAAATTGTATACAAAAGGATGTTTTCATTATTATGCTGTCTGTTGGTTGGATTTATCACAGTACTCATAATTGGTTTCTGAGAATAAAGACATTGTGAAGAGGCCCTGAAAGTGAAGTGTTCTCCCTGAACAAGTTGTGTTAGTAAGGAAAACACAACAGGGAAGTCATTAGAAAGTTATTATGGAAAAACCATACAGTTTTCAGATTTGGTGGAAAGCTGCACTCTATATACCATTTGGACTTTTCTATGAAAGGAAATGAAACAGAAAGTTGAGGTTCCTTACAATAATATGTGTCCCTAGTTATACATATTAGCAAAAGAAGAAACAGAACATTTGGGAAAAATGATGCTTTCAGTGAATGAACAGATACTTTTTGTGCAGTATGTCTGTTGATTATACCCTAATGACAAGTTTGGGAGTTTTCCTCTTACTACTTCATGAATTCTGGCAGAAAGTTGGGATTCCCAGGTTGAAGACAAATGATGTATTACTCACAACACTAAAGAAGTTGAGTACCATGTTTTTACTACTTCCTCATTTCCAAGACTTACAAGGATGAAACTGTAGGCCAGCTGACTGTCACTTACTCGGCGGTTTTGCATCATTGGAGTGGGGTGGTGAGTTTGGAAACATCGATTTTTATAGAGCATTCAATAGGACTGTCTGCTTTGTAGTTTTCTCAAAGGTGACTCTCAGCATGACCTAAAGAAATGGTATTAGCATCAGCAGCTAGAGCACTGCATTCTTTCTGCAACTGAACACAAAGTAGAGGAGCATGGATGCTGGTAGTGTGTCTGTTTCTTCTATCACTTATAACTCATTGGCTTCTGATGATATCTGAGTGTACAGGCAAGTCAGCAAAATAATATTTCAGTATATTTTATTCTGTTCACAAAGCAAAAAGGAAAGCTAGATATGTTAGAACAGTGGTTCTCAACCTATGGGTTGTGATCCCCTTGGGGTCGATTTACCCTTTCATAGGGGTCACATAAATCAGATATTTATATTATCATTCATGAAATTAGAAAAATTATAGTTATGAAGTGGCAACTAAATAATTTTATGGTTTGAGGTCGCAATAACATGAGCCCCTGTATTAAGGGGGTTGCAGCATTAAGAAGATTGAGAATCACTGTATACAAGAACATTGACACTGGTAATAATATTTCATTTCCATTTTATAACTTATTTTTTCATTGTGTGGTTGTATGTGTATACATATCAGTGTTAAACTGTTCTACTGATTCAGCATATGAAAATGTTATGACGTATTTCCACAAATGAGTAAAGGAAGTGATGACCGTTTAATTTGCTTTTCCCAATCCAGAAGAAGAGGAATATCCTGTGAATGATTGACTTATTGATAACAACTTCCGAATAATCTTGTCTTTTTAGCATCTATAGTATATTTAGTTAACTATGTTAATGGTTGGCTTGCATTCATGGAAATTGAAAGAGGATTATGTAATATACAACCTATACATACATAATTTTAAGAATCATATAGTAATTGCAGATGAGAAAAGAATTTAAATATATTCTTGTGGCTACACATCTGGGAGCTCACCTAAATTTTTAACTCATTTGCTTTCCTGCATAGAGCAGTGCTCATTAACTATTATGTGCTCCATTAGAGTTGTGGACCTATTTTAAATCAGTACCATCTCATTTTCTCTTTAGGTAGTCATTACTAGTAAAAGTGGTGAGATCTTGTATCGCATTTCACCATGGGCCAAGTATGTGGTTCGTGAAAGTGACAATGTGAATTATGATTGGATACACTGGGATCCAGAAGACCCATATAAAGTAAGAACAGCAGATTTTAAATAATTGCTTATTTCAGTATTTCTTAGGAAATTAATTCTTACATTTTATAGCTTTTATAACAATGCTCCAAGACTTTCTTTACTGCTTGCTTAGTATTTTGCATGATAGTATTTCTATGTTCTACATTTTATATCAGAGTCTGTCATATCTATCCAATGAAACATAGAAGTAAATTTTTTCTTTCTGCCTGGTTTTGAAGTTATTTTAAAAATTTCTATATACTTATCAAGAAGGAATATTAATATTTTGAGTTACAATTTCAAACTTACAAAGATTTAAACAATTTAATATTTCTTACTACCATGTATATGATGATGGATTAGTATAATTATGAAAAGGGCATTCAGATGATAAATGATCTAGTTTATTTAGGGAATATTTTATGATTATGTTTCACATGTGTTATATGTACTTTTGAACTAATTTTTTCATTTGTATTACTTGATCTTGCTAATGAATAACTTGTATTAAATAATTAAATTATATATGCCAATCAGGACTTCATATTTTTTCTAAAACATAGGCTCAAAAAAATCTCTCCATCAGTCATGCCACATGAGCTATCGCATGACTTCTTTTTTTTAGGTGGACTTATTAATACAATCCTATAGATGATTAAGAAACATAGTGTATGCAGCCATTGCCTTTGATGTTGGAGAATAATCACAAGTGTTTCGCTGAATTTATCCACTATTTTATTTTACATACTTGATTAGTTAGTGTCACAAATGAATGCTTGGTTGAGTTCCATTTGTAACTCTGTATTCTGTAGTTCAAGCATTCCAGACCCAAGAAGCCAAGAAGTCTAAGAATTTATGAATCTCATGTGGGAATTTCTTCTCATGAAGGAAAAATAGCTTCTTATAAACATTTTACAAGCAATGTACTACCAAGAATCAAAGACCTTGGTAAGTAATAATTGTGATTTTTATTCAGATAAAATTTTAATGGGACTGTTCTCTTATTAGAGAAGCTAATTACAAGTGTCTCTTTTTTTGTGTTAAGAGATTAAGTATGTAATAGAAGTGCATTTTATTTTAGGCTTCTTCAATTGCCCTGTAATGGTGATAGCATAGAAAAGAGAAATGGAATAAGATAGAGCATATGCATTCAAGATATTATTCCTATTTCAATTTAAAGTAATGTGAACTGATGGCTTCCAAATTATAGATAAATATGCAAGTGTAATTACTTTTCTACAGAAGATAACCTTTATCATTTGACGTGGCCATTGATAATAGCCAGTCCATTTTATTACTTTATGAAAAAAAAATCTAGTATTTGTAAGGTGTCTGGAACTCATTTTGGGTCAGTTATTATATACTGTCAATGTCTGGATGACTTTTTTCACAAACTTTTCTGGACCACATTTGAACACGTTGAGATGTGCATGTATCAGATGTGACTGTCTTCAGAGAAGCTTGAGAATAAATAGTATTTGGCTGACTACCTGCTTCAATAGATGTTATATCTATTATTTTTCTTTTTTTTTTAATAGGTAATGCATTTTAAAAAAATAATTCTGTAGCATATTTGGTGCCTGCCGCAACAACCAGACAGGAAGACAAAGTACATTTAATTATATCACTTCTGCCAGGGAGTTTAGTTTTTAGCTAGAGGAATGATTTAAATCCAAGTCAGGGTTAAAGTTTTCACTTATGTATAGATCCTAATTATCTGTGATTGTGAACTGAACTGCTATTCCAGTAGCTAAGATTAATTAAATTTATTGTTAGCTTTGGTGGATAGGTATTATGTTACATTTACTCATTGAAGAAGTATTTTCATTATTATAGAATAATAAATTATTTATACCTGGCTTTTAATATGGCCCTCAGCAGCACATGATACTTCTCTGCAATGTTGTTTGAGTTGCCTAGCACCGTAGGTAGAGAGCACACTAAGGGAGACATGATTAGTGCCATTCAAATGAACAATGGACATGCGAGATGGAGCTCTATAAGAATATTATCTATTATATAATGGAGATGTAATTAAAACTCTGAGTTTCACTCTAAGATATATGGTAATTGATGCCCATCATCTGAGCAAGATTCTGTACCTGTGTTTCTGTTAAGTCTGATAGAATTAAATCATTTTCCTTTTGCAACAATATGCCAATGATGAGACCTAGGAGAAATGCTTTAAATATGTATATATATATATATATATATATATATATATATATATATATATTTTTTTTTTTCCTACTTCTGAATTTGTATTTGTAACTGTTACAGAATTTATGATGTGCTAAAATACAGTCATGAGGAGCTAAAACACAGCAACTAAAGAGAAGGAAATTAATATGGATTTTGGTTTTCTCACAAGTTCAGTTATATATTTAAACGACTTGTTAATGAATCTGATTCTATGAACTCTTTAAGAGAATTGTAAAGCTTATATGAATTAGACATTAGGAACCTCATAAGAATATTTAGTATGTTTGTTGCAGAAATGTAACTTTCCAAGCAAACAGATCATATATGAAAAAGAATAAAATTGTTTTTAGAAGAAAACAAAAACTGATTTTCCATGTTTTTTTTTTATAAGGTCAAGAGGTTCTGTCTTTTTTCTGATTATTTACTGTGGCTAATTGTACTGTTGTTATGAATGTTTAAAGGACAATCCCTACTTTTTGGGTGACTTCATTTACCACTTTGGAAAAAATATATTCAGATGAAGAAAGAAAAGCTGTAGATTTGTCCCATGTCTGTGTGTGCACATGAAACACACTTAACACTTTAGAGTAATTCCATAGGGACATTACTCCTGGCTTCATAAGACCTACTTTATAGAAAAAATGAATTTGGTAATATTTCTTAAGCTATATAGCAAAATGTCTGAATCATAATGAAAAGAGGCAAAGTAAAAAGCATATATCATGCAATCAGTTACTTTTATTTAGCCTTGTAATCTTCAGTATGGATATTACAAGCAAACCTGAAGTTTAGCATATGCAGATTTCCATGTTTAATATTCTAAAGTGAAATTGTGTATATATTTGCATATCATTTGTCATGTATTAAAATGAAGACATTTCAACTAACTAGGCAGAATGTAACTCTAGGAGACGAATGTCCAATTGTGTTAGTAGGTCAGACAAGTAAATTGTGTCAAAGTAGTGGAGCTTTGCATGATGATTAGAGCTTCCAGATTCTTTGTAAAAGTTATGTCTTGATATTATGCAATTTTCCATTCATTTTTAAATGTAGTTTTGACTTTGTTTGGGCTTTGTGTGTCTAGGATACAACTGTATTCAGTTGATGGCGATCATGGAACATGCTTACTATGCCAGTTTTGGGTACCAAATCACTAGCTTTTTTGCAGCTTCAAGGTAAAATGAGTATTTCATCTTTGTGTGTATTTCAAACAATGTAATCAGATTGAATTTTAACATTTAATTTAGCTTTGTTTTGTAACCTCACTTATGATTATGGTTAACAGAACTTGAGTGTTTTCTTTTACTGAGGTCATTGACTTTCTTCAGATAGATCTTGCTTTGATTGACCCAGATTTAATGTCATGTTTCATGGAATGACGTCCACTGATCAATGTCTATTTACTCACTGAAACTGATAACTTTGGAGGTACATCTTAGTCAGAAACTGTGTCCTGTGCAAACCGGTACTGAAAGAACTCATACCTTTTTATAGGAAGAGATTGGTATCAGGTTGGAGCATGTGGGAACATCTATACTACTACTGCACAGATGGACTTCTCATCTCAGACTTAAGTCTACTAGAATATGGCTCTTTGGGAAGAAAGGCTACACTAAATGGTCCTGTGTGCTTTGATTACCACAAATTGAACAAACTCAACATTAATTCTTCCTCATGTAGCTTACAGTGTGGGAAATAGACATTAATTTAGTAACCATACATATAGTGGTTTCTACTGTCAGTAAGAACTAACAACAAATTGCTTCTAGAATACTCAAAAATGGACTATAGATTAAATATGATATGATATTGGAAGTGATCTAAAATTGTTTCAGTAACATAGCTGAGGAAGGTTAGAAGTGGACTTAAGCATATAGTAGTCTAGCAGGAGATACTAACCAATTTGCTTATATCTCCCTGTAGTTCTTTTTGCGTACACGTGCACGCGCGCACACGCACGCGCGCGCACACACACACACACACACACAATGTCTAGTGCTTTAAATTTGTTCTTTTCTAACCTCATCCAAGAAGCTGTCTATCTCTCTACTAAGAAGTGCTTGTTAAAGCCACTGGTGACCTTCATCCCCAGAGTACAGTGACATTTCTTGGTTAAGTTGAACTGTCAGAACCATTTAACACAGCCACGTTCCTGCACCTCTTTGTAAGATTTTTATTTTTCGCTTTAGTTCTGGGACACAATATCCTGCTGTGGCCTCTCTCACCTCACTTTTTTTTTGGTATATTTTCTTTCACTCCTTCCTTCTGCTCTTTCATTTTCGAAAACAGAAGAAACTTTTTTAGTTCTGTTTTGTTTCAGTCCACCTCTCGGCTTTAGTAGTCTTTCTATGGAAACTTGATGTTTCTAATCCTCGTAAGCTATGTTCTCTATGTGTCCAATACATATCTTCAATGTGTTACACAGGAAATTCCTCACCGTGTCCTCCACCCTCCTCCATCCTATTTTCTAATTCACTAAATGACATTTTCATTTTCTAATTCTTCAAGCCAGAATCTTGGCATTTTACTTTTCTATTCCATTCCTATCCCTTTTTGTTCTCTCCTTATTATAAGACTGAGCCATCTGCCACTTCACATTGTATCCTAAATCTGGCTGCTCACCTGCCCCGCTGCTCCTACTCAGGGCCAAGTTGCCAGTCGCTTACTTGGCTCGTTTCAGCAGTTCTTTACTGGTCATTTGAACATTTCTTCTTCTTCTTCTTCTTCTTCTTCTTCTTCTTCTTCTTCTTCTTCTTCTTCTTCTTCTTCTTCTTCTTCTTCTTCTTCTTTTCTTCTTCATTAAATTTCTATCTTGATTCAAGTATCTGTTTTCTGCACCGTAGCCTAAGTAAAGCATTTAAAGATGAATGTTGAATTGTATGAATCTCCTGCTCACATTCCCCTTCAGTGGGTCTTTCAAAACACCACCCGTTTTCCACTAGTCATATGATAGAATTTATCAGGCACTCTTAGGTTTTCATTGGTCATATGGTAGAATTTATCAGGCACTCTTGCTCTTTCCTTTGATGATTCCATTCAACATCTGGTTTAGTCTTTGTAAGTTTTTAGCTCATTCCAGCTTGTCTGCTCCACTCCCTCTACTCACTTCTCTGAATACTCTACTCGTAGATATCCTTATGTCTTTTTCCTCAGTTCTTTCTTGCTCAGTATTGTCTATAATATCCATTCTTGAAATGGTCTTGAAATAGTGTGTGTGTGTGTGTGTGTGTGTGTGTGTGTGTGTGTGTGTTTTTCATTTTGCCTTTGAAAAATTATTTGCTATGTTATTCTTCATATCTTGTTCATTTTCTGTCTCCTCATTTTAGTGTGAATTCCAGAACAGGGGTATTAATATTGTTCAAAATGTAATCTCTAGAATATGAAAAATTTCATGGCTCATGGCAGCTATCTTAATAATATATTTGATGAACAAAGAAAGAATGAAAGAGCTGGCTGAATGAAACTGGGGGCTACTCATTTATTGGGATGTTGCTCAGTGAGTAAAACCATCCCAATGTGGCTTTGATAAGGAAAGGAAGGGGTAGTGTGCTGCAGAGAGCCTACTGTTATGAGAAATTGCCGTCTAGTGACCCCAGTCTTCATCTTCATGGCCTTAAGATCACAGTGGTTTTCGAGAGCATACCATGACTTATTTTACCTTGTAAAGTGACAGCTCCTAACTTCGCAGGAAAGTGCTCATTAGGAGAATGCTATTTGCTAAGCATTGCTCTGTGTCATGGAAAGGCACATGTACGCAGCCTCTGCTATGAAGAAGCATGTCATCTGATGAGGAAGAAAGATCATAGCAGTATCAAGGGCACTTATGTATCTAGAGGGCAAAGTTGATGGCTGGAAAAGAGTGATGTGAAGATTTCCCTGGGGTGACAGAAAGCCTTCTGGAATGGATGTTTGTTTTCTACTGCAGGCAGATGAAGCGGCTGCATATAAGATACCCATCTCTTCTGTCTGTTTGAACTGTTGGTCACACATGGCATATTCTCTTGGCCCTCTAATTCTGGAGACATTCTGGTTTAGGAACAAGTGCAGTGTGGACAGCTTTGATTCCTTTGATGAAAGATGTACTCTAAGGGCCTTTTCTTTAGTTCAGTTGTATGCAGTCAGAGAGGGATAACATCTGGAAAACATCAGTGATTATGACTGACTCAGCTTGGTCACAGAAGTCAAACTCCCCAAGAATAAAAACAGATTTAATATTTTGTGTATCCCAAATGTAAATTTTGTTTAGTATATCAGTTCCATTTAACAGCTCTAGTTAATGAATATTTTTATTTAATACTTTTAATTTACTTTATATCAAATAGCACATCAGAGTATATATAAGGATCATCATACTACATTTTTGTATTTAGAATAGTTAATACCATGCTGGGCATAGGTATTGATATACAGTTGCTGTTTGCTTTCAATTGGATGTAATGCTTTTCTGTGTCCTTTCTCTTCAGTCGTTATGGGACTCCTGAAGAGCTGAAAGAACTTGTTGACACAGCACATTCAATGGGCATCACAGTCCTCTTAGATGTGGTACATAGCCATGCTTCAAAAAATTCAGAGGATGGGTTGAACATGTTTGATGGGACCGATTCTTGTTATTTTCATTCTGGACCCAGAGGGACCCATGATCTTTGGGATAGTAGATTATTTATCTATTCCAGGTAAGTGCATGTAACATGAAACTTGCTGTTGTTGCTTAAAATTAATTTCAAATATTTTCAACAAATCAGTATGTGTGTGTTCTCCTACTATTAGTTGATGCTTTTGATTTGATATCTAAACCTTATATGAGGAATTTTAACTGTTGCATAGTACATCTATTTTGGGCATATTATATTACTTTTCAACTTTATAAATATATAGTTTAAAATATTTTGATGATATTGACAGTTAAAAGTTTTAATGTGAGTGATTTATTATTAAAATTTAAAAGGTATTTTTATCTCATTGGATCAGTTGTAGAAAATCTTTTGTTAAAAATTCACATTGTTTTAAGTTTACCACTTTAAACTAATGCTTTATGTCTTCATATATCAACAGTAGTTCAATAGTTTTCTTTACAGCTAGCTTAATAACCACGAGTGACATTCCTTTGTACTTACCCTTTTTCAGGAATAAATAAACTAAGTTTTAGTGTTTAAATAGTTAATTTTTTTCTAGCTTGTCATCTATATAAAAAGTTATTTTAGATGATTAAAAATTCTCATACCTTATAGATATTGTAATGTACATGCATTTTGGTTCTTGACCCACCACATGAGTCTGAGTGTGGACTTTTCAATTTGTAGCATCAAGATTCAAAAGATTTTAGATAGTGGGATATCAGATATTTAGACTAGAGACACTCAACCCATACATTAGGTGCTAGAAGCTTGGCTACTTTCAAAATGAATGACATCATGTATTTATTATATTTCCACTTACGGTACATAATGATAGCAATTGAAAACACTGTGGGTTTTCTATTTTCATCAGATTGTACTATTTAAATTTAATCATCTGAAATGTGCACAGTATTTGAGAGTATCTTTTCCTGGCAGCCCTGTTGGTCTTTGTTTCTTCTTGATGGTTTGGCTCGTCCCTGTTCTTTCAGGCTACTTGTTCTGAGCCTCTTCCAAGCAGCTCAGCTCATCTGAGAGTGATTCTCATTGTATATATTCTTGGGAAGGGAGGGCCCTTGTGAATCTTGTCAGTTTCAGGGACTTCCTAAAGCTGTTTTGGGTTGCTTACTTCCATCTCTGTAGGATGGAGTGTTTTTACTTCCTCTTAGAATATCCTGTAGTTTTACCTCCTTGCAAACCCCCTGTACAAAAATATCCTTTTGTTCCACTTTCCATTCCCATCTTGTATATCTTAAGAAGTTTCCCTCCAAGATGGATTTTTATGTTTGTTTGCTTGTTTGTTTGTTTGTTTTGTTTTTAGAAACAAGCTTTCTCTGTATAACAGTTCTTGCTGTTAGCTGTCCTGGCTTTTGCACTGTAGACCAGGCTAGCCACCACCTCACATAGGTCAGCTTGCTTCTGCTTTCCAAGTGCTGGGTTTAAAGGCCTGTACTACCATCCCAAGGTGAAAATTTTAAGCTCAGAGAGGAAACCGCTACACAAACATTTACGGCCATCTACTATTAATTGTAGCTTGTATAGTTTACCATTGCTCTAAAGCCCCTTGTATCAATTTAGCATTCACGGGTAAATGTCTACTCTGCTGCTTCCTTTTTTTTTGTGGTTTGATGAATCAGCCTCAAATTTAGTGACTTAAGATACAAGTTTTTACTCAGCTCCCAATTTGAGCACACTTTTCTTTTGTCGGTTGTAACATCCTCATTAGAAGCGGACCATTTATTGTCAGGGTGATTTTCTCCCATCACTGACAGCTGGTGTTATGCATCAGCCATGACATTGAGCCATTGGCCTCAGTTTTTCCCTTTGAAGATCACACCATGTACTACTTATGCTTCCCCCTCAGAATCCCGAAAGACAGACTGTTTAGCACAGTGTATCCTCTACTTTGCCTGTGGTAGTTAATGTTGGATCACTTCTTCTGTGAATGATTGGTCTGTCAAGTTCAAGGGGTGAGGGTGGTGGGCCCCTCATTCAGTGGGAAAAGCACTAGGGGATTTTAAACCTATTTTAGAAAATCTCCACATATAACAAGATTTGATCACAATTAATAGACTACATCACAAATTCAAAAGAGGTAATTAAGATACCTGCCCATGTGGAAAATTGTTTATATCTACCATGTTTCTGTAGTATAGAGAATAATATCTAAAAAAAGGCAATGTAATAATGCACTCCTCTATTAGAAAATGCAAAAAGGCATACAGATCCAAAATAAAAAGTATTCTTTATAAATATGAATAACTTGCTTTTTAAAAAGCTATAAGTGCATATTGCTCTCATGCATATAGCTGTGTAAAAACTCAATACTTTGCATTTGCTCTCTTCATATGATAACTAGTCTGTCTAAAATTTTGAGTTTGTGCCTTATTCAGATGAAATCAGAAATGACAATTTCCATTACATATTTTAATTATAATTTATTTTCTAATCTTTTCCTTTGATCAGTTGATTAATGTTATAATCTATTGACAAATAGCTATATAAGTGGTGCATGGTTCAATTAAAGTGTAGTCTTGTTCTTTAAAAACTTTAAAATGATTTTTAAAATAATTATATGACTGCTCAAGAAATTCATCTATATTGAATCACTTCTGTGGAGTGATGTTGCTCATTTTCATCTTCTCTATATGTCACAACCTGTCACCATTTATAATCTCTGATTCAAGTGCCATCATCTAACTTATCAGGATTAAATCTCTCTCTGAGTAATGCCAAGATCCTGACTGTACTATTACCTGCCATGAATAAATTTCCAATCAGGAGCTGCCCATGTTTTAATTTTCTGTCTACTCAGTGGATCTGCCTTCTAACTCTGCTAAATTACAATTGACAGTTCATAGCAGGGAATGGGGTGTCCTTTTTTCAGTTGGTACAGAGAGCTTTTTGATAAATCTGTCACCCTTAAATTCCAAGAGTACCCATAATGAAAAATAATGGCTATAACTTGGAGACTTCAATTTTTGCCTTCTTTTTGAACATTGCTCTGGAATTATAAAAATCTATTGGATAAAACAACGGAAGACTTATTGAAATTAAAATAACTACTATGCCTTAACTACCTTTATCACATTGTCCAATGACTGCCCTTCTTATTAAATATTCCTTTTAAAGATTAGATTCTGTTTCACAGTGAAGCTAATGATCCTTTCTCCCCTAAATTTCCATTTTGATGTGAAATTAGCATAACTACATTCTATCAAAATGGGTTCAGAGTGTGGCAACTACTAAAGATACCCCAACCTCATCTTGGGTTATTGTGCATCCTTAAGAAGATGCAAAGGAAAGTCAATTTTCTTCTTTTATGGTCATAATGATATGCAATAAGATATACCTCTTATTATAGTATAGACTGTAATAATTGTGTCTTATTAAGCAAGTACACCCTTTTTAACATTTGTGTGGAAGAATACTCATGAGGGCCTGTGCTCAAAGTAGATTTCAATTTTCATAGTTGGTCAATGGTAATCTATCATGTTTTCCTTTTCACTTATTAAGATGATAAATTACACTGATTACTTTTGAATGTCAAACCAATCTTGCATTCCTAACATAAGTTCACATAAATGTGGATGAAATTATAATAGATACAATTTTAGCATATCTGTATATGTACTGTAATATCATTACTAAATTAGTTCCTAGTGATAAATCTTAAAGGGTTATTATACATTGATATATTACTTAATGAGCATATGACACCACCATAATTAGCAATATGTTTAAAAACTAAGCATCCAGACATTGATGGAAATGCCTGAAATTATATTTAAAATACTGCTGAACTCATATTTGGTGTTTTATCATTAAGTAAAATACTTTTCTGGGCAATATAAATATCCTTTATAATATTTAGGGCATTAATTTTTTTATTTTAATTTGAAACATTTGAAATATCTGAAAATAGCTCATAAGATTTTATGGATGGAATTTCAAGTTTAAACAGAAACTTAATGATATATATATATATATATATATATATATATATATATATATATATGCTGGAAGTGACATTATACAATGTTTTTGTTTTAATTGCAACTTATAGATGTTGAGTTTTCCACTCTGACAACATATTGACATCCAAACACTTTAGACTAGGAAGTATTTCCATTTTTAGTTTTCAGATTAGGAATCCCCAGTACATACTGACAATGGCAGAGTAAATGTATATACTCAAGTAACAATTTGGTATTTTATGGTAAAATTAGAGAGGCTTGTATATTAGGACATATTGCTAGATATGTTTTATCAGGAGACTCCTCATGAGTTTGAGAGCAAGGAGAAAGATATGAAAAGGTTGGCAGGGCATTAAGTGAAGTGGGAAATAATGTAATTATATTATAATGTCAAAAATAAAAACCAGAAAAAAAGAATAAATCACCCTATTACTCTTAGAAATTGAAATTTTGAAATCAATTTCAAACAGTTGTTTTTAAGGACAGTTCTTATATCAGTAAAAAATGTGTAAGACATCAAAGACACATAGTCATATTTTGTGCTTTCATATATTTACATATTTCATAATGTAATGCTTTCATTACAAGAACACACTCAACTCTTTAGTGTAGTTTTCATCAAACTTTTCAAATTGTCCAAAAATGAACATGTCATTGAGTATTGATATAAATGACTCATCTTGTGATTAGCTGGAAGAATCTCTTGACTAACAGGGAAATAGAAATATAAGTCCGCAACAGTAACAACAAGAAGAAGCTAATTGTGGAGAAATTGGCTAATTATTGAATGTGTCTTTTAATTTTTTTTTTGAGAGTTTTCATGCTAATAATAATCACCATCAACTCTCTCCTCTTATTTAGGTCTGTATATTGTTTAGTAAACTATTTATTATGCCAATTACAAGCATTAAAATCCTGTGTTAAGATGATGATATATCTATAGGTCATGATTATTTATATTTAAAAATAATGTTCCCTATGTATTTATACCTTTTTTTTTTCCCCGCATGAAAATAGAAAGGATTTAATTTAAGAACATGTTAGGGAATGAAATGAAGGAGATGTGCGTTCAGATAACTGAGTCAGTTTACTGTGAAGTCATGGAAAGTAGGAACTTATAGGTTGTGTGTGAATTGGGGCTGCATGACCAGAAGAAGCTGAACAATAAAAACCATGACTAAACAGCACAAAGCAGGAGCCTGATCACCTCTTGATATGCACTGTATGAGTTCAGCCAATACGCACTTGTTTAGTCCGTCCAGGTCTGGAAGTGGGTTGGTCATAAGGTGGAGGTGACTGGGAGAAGTCCACATTCGGGCAACAGGAATCTTGCTTTAGTTTAGTCCCCTTCTTCTCATCCCACCTCCAAAGGATCTGTCACTATTGTGGCCACCAAAGACTTTTTACTCTTTGTGACGATAAAAGACAGTCATTTGTTTCTGCCATGGTTAATATACTACTAAAGTGGCACATAACTAATGCTGTGTGGAAGAACGTGCCATGGAGCTGACTTATACAGCACACACCAACCCTTTTTATACATCAAAGAAGCAATAACAACAAAGATATATATGCATATATTTAAACTTGGGCCTTTTCTAATCAATCTATTAATTTTTGCAGTGTTTACTTGACATTATGTAGCATCTGTCACATTCCATGTGTTTCAGAATTGGACTTTTTAGTATATTTCAATTTTGCCACAAAATCCTACAATATTTGCTTTTAATTTCTTGGGATAAACCAGAGCATTTAGCATTTTTAATTAATTTAGACAAAGTCTTTACCATTTACTAGTCATAAAAGTAATGATGATTCATCATAAGGCAACTTTGAATGTAGTTTTAGGAAATAGTTAATGACCTAGAAGGGGCTAAGACATGCCTACAACAGTAACTCATAGCTTATTCTTCATTAAAATATTAAATTCATTTTAGGACTGTTATTAATAACTTTTTAGCCTATTGAGTACACTATAAAAATAAGCTTACAACCTTTTAAAAATTACATATAGTTATCTAGCTGTCTGTCTGTTTGTCTATCTAACTCTTCTTTTAGTACTTAGCTCTGTTAAAGTCAGAACCTTATTTGAGCTTGATTAAGAAAAAACAGTTAAAGCTACTATTTCAAAGAAAGTCAAGTTAGCTTCAAAACTCAGACAGACTAATTCTCTTTTGTGGAAAAGATTAAGAAAGTTTCAGTATCAGTCTAACCTGTCTGGAATTGAGTTTGAATAGTAGAAATATAACTTCTTCACAGGCTTTATGAGATTATTCAGCCCAGTAGAAAGGTTTCTATTGATGCGGAGCCCAGCACAGAAGTGAGGCTTTACCGTCTTTGTATGAACTTTGTTCCTGGTATTATCTGTCTCATTTATTCTGCACATGTCTACAATTTAGGTGCACAGGGATATCATGTGAACATCCTGAGTATTAGGTCTTCCTCACCTGTAACATTTCCTTCCTATATGGAAACTCACTCAAAAATAGGACAGTGTCTTAAAATTAAAATGCTGTCCACTGTCCTAAAAGCAACTTTCAGCTTAAGACAAGACACATTCTTGTGGAAATGTCTTAAGGTCTGTATTCAAGTGATTATCCATTTAAGTCAGGGAATTTTATGGAGTCTATAATAATAATGATACCTAATTTTTTATGACCTTTTTTTTTTTTTTAACAAGCGGGCAAAAAGTAAAGAAAAAAATCAATTTTTTTCTCCTTGTATCTGTGTGTAACAGAACAACTTGTTTAAGCATGTCTATTTTCTAGAGTCTGGATTGCAGTTTTGAAGCTCAAAAGAGATATTTCATGGTTTTCTAGCTGAATGATTTCCTTAGTGTTCAGTGCAGATAAATAAACTGTGTTGTACTGAGCCACTTATTTTCAGGAAATATAGGTTTCTCATAAATTTGAAAAGGTTCATAAATAATATGAAATTGCTCATTTTGAGGGCTTTCCTCTCCATTAATTTAGGTTAGTGACCAGAAATATTTTTCTCTAACTGCCTACTTCCCTGGATACATTTTGTAAGGTTAAAGTGGCCCTGTGCCGGCACCCCTGGACTTGAGGATTTCTTTTTCATCCATTTGTTTATTTGCTTTTACTTTTTGTCGGATTCATTTTCTTTGCTGGACACATGTGTGAATGTGTGCATTCATGTGCCATGGCACCTGTGGAGGTGAGTGGACAGCTTAGGGAAGTCACTTCTGTCCTATATCATGTGTCTTCATTCAGAGGATTGGAATTAGGTCACCAGGCTTGTTTGCAAGTATTTCTAATGCTCGCCCTCTGCCGACCACCACCCAGTCCTCTCATTGGCTATGGCTTGAATCATTCCTGGTCTTGTTTTTGGTTTTCACCGTTTGTTAGAGAAGCTAGTAGATTTCAGATTTATTTATTTCATTTCCTCTCTGTATATTAAAATGCTTCTTTTTCCAACTACCTGACAAAATTAGGCTTTTGCTTAAGAATGCCTGTTAAAAATCTGCATCAAAAAGTACTAGTCATATTTGGGATCTGTTGTAGCTAGCATCCTCTCAGTGCTGTAGGTAACAAAACAGCCAAAGCCCCATTTCTTAACATTGTGTTAGGGCTAGCAGAAGAGACTGGCTAGCTGTGCTGGTAGGCTCAGCTGGACTGAGGGGTTGCTGATCATGTTGATTGAATCTTTTTAATTTTGTGGCATTAAGTGTTTCCATATGTCCCTGACCATCTGATATAAACTTGTCCCTCCAGTCCCATATCATTCCCTGTGCCTTCCTGATTCTTTATCATAGTGATGAATACTATGTGAGATTATGAGCATATAATTATGTGTATTTTTTTTCAATTTCAGTAGGGAATTTGTTTATGTATGTTGAACATGGACATTAATAGTTTGTCCATAATGAATATGTTTCATTTAAGGTAGATGTAATGGTTTTTTTTTTTATTTCCTCTGCTTCTCTAGCATAGATTTTTACCAGCATCTTTGTGGTGATACTACAGAATAGTTTTTGTTGGGATATCTTTTGTGTGTATGCATTTCACAAATGTGTATATATGAGTGCATGGTCCCAGGCACGCACATGATGAACATAGGCGAGGGTGTCATATATCTTTCCTCTCTCACTCTCATTGGTTTGAGAAAAGTCTGTCACGGAATTGGGATCTTGTTATTTCAACTTGGTTAACTGGCTAGTGAGCTGTCAGGATTTTCCTTCCTCTGCCTGCTAGTTGTGGGATTAAGGGTATGTTCAGTCATGCTCAGTTTTTGATGGGGGTGCTAGGAGTTCAAACAGAGGTTCTTCTTCTTGCAGAACAAGTTTTCTTACCCACTAAGTCATATCACCAGCCTCTTTTTGGTTCATTCATTTTTTATTGCTGAATTGAATGAAAAGAAGGAAAAAGAGACTTTCACCCTAAATTTTAATGGTAGCACCAATAATAATATATAATCAAAATAATTAATTTGGTAAAAGTCTAACATAATGTAGCTGGCAGGTGGTTTTGTTATCTTTATCCCCAGGCTTGAACCAAGCATGGTCAAACTGAATCTTGATTTCATGTGCAAAGCATTCATAAGGATAATATTTTTATGTGCCATGAGGTACCAGTTCCAATTACATTAAATAATGTATCTTAAAATGTCTAACACAAGGAATATAGAGTACTGTGAAATGATGGGGTTGTGCTTTCAGATATTTGCTAAACAAAGCAGGTGACTTGGGGAAGCATGATCAGGTCTTGTCTTTTGGCAATCTGGAACAAACATACCTTGTTTGAATCCTCTGCCGCTAGCTAGCTAGCTAGCCCCTATCAGTTTTTTCCCTGACAGCACAAGGACTCATGCAGCCTTATCTTTCACTTAAGAAAAGTCAGAAACACACACTTGAAATGAACTTGCTCCAGTTTCCAATATCACACAGTTAAAATTTGAAATCATTATTTAATACAAAGAAATTTTTATGTAAAATAGATAAAATTCCCAGCACACTCGGCCTATCTTTGGACTCTATTGTATGCTTTGGGTCACAAGATTACATGATTCTACTAGACTTGCAATTAAATTATAAGGAGTTAAATGTGGTGAAGCTGATAATAAATTTGGTGACTTAAATATAGTACTCTAGCTCGATTTCATTTGTGTCAGCAAGGAGAATATTATAAACCTAAACTAGCAGAACTTCATCACTTAGCAGCCTCTTAATAATGCTTGGTTTTAGTAGATGAGTAAATGAACTGCTTCTTTAACACCGAATAAGACTCAGGTGGAAGCTTGTTCAAGAAATCTAGTTAACATGAGTTCACCTTGATGCTTTTACAACTGTATATCTCAGTTGAAATTTCTTTTAAATTATAAATGTAGCTACTGACTTGAAGACAGGGTATAAAATTATTACCAGACCTAGTTAACCACAATCTGTTTCTTCTTTTTTTCTTTTCCTTCCTTCCTTCCTTCCTTCCTTCCTTCCTTCCTTCCTTCCTTCCTTCCTTCCTTCCTTTCTTCCTTGTTGGTAAAATTGGATCATTTATTTACCTTGTAGGGTTGTAAAGATTCATTGACACGTATCCTAGATTCTAAATTGTAGTGGTCATTGTTGTAATGAGGATATCACTGTGGAAATCATTTCCTTGTCAGACTTGCCAGCTGCCTTAGTCCTGGGAAGCATGATTAGAGGAATACATTGCAAGTAATAGCATGTTTTCATGACATCACAGCGTGTGCCACAATGGCAACAAGTCTCTGTTCATTGCGGTCTGATACTAGCTTTTAAAGCATGGGAAGCTCTTTTGGGTGAGGGCACAAAATTAGCATCAGTTGTTGAAATGACCGATGGTGACTCACAGCTAATAGTATTGAGTGGTCACCTCTGAGCACTGGGAAAGAGAAAACCTATCCAGGTCAGAAAGCAGAACTGAAAGCGCAGCATTGCAAAGCCACTTAGGTGCTGCAGCAAACAGTTCTGCATGCTGCAGTTGTCCCTCTGGGCATCATTAGACCGTAGTGTAGTACAATAATTGATCATAACGAACCTGAGTCATTAAAAAACTCAAAATTGCTTTCAAAATTTGTACGTAAGGTGCCAAGAAAAAAATTTAAATGCAATTTAAAAATACCTGTAGTTGGATTGTTTAATGTTTTAAGTGTGATGTTAATGATCTAAAGTCAGCGTTTGCTGGTTTTTTTTTTTTTTTTTTGGTCCCTGAATCCAGGGCCTTGTACTTGCTAGGCCAGCATTCTGACACTATGCTATATCTCCAGATCTACTATCCAGTTTTAGTGAGGATTTCCATAAAGATTTTATTTCTCTGGACCAATTTATTCTGAACTGTGGAATGAATGAGGCATTCTTGTGCTGTATTTAAAATTTTTTTCAGGTCCCAGAGTCATTTTATTAATCAGTTTTGAGTTAGTTGCTTACTTTGCATTGTAAGTCAGATGTCTTTTTAGGACCCAATTTTCTTTGAATTAAGATCTTGCTGCATATGCCAGGGTGGCTTTGAAATTCCTCTGCGGCTCTAAGGCCCTCACACTCCTGGTGGATTTCTCCTTCAGTCTTCCAAATACTGACATTACAATAGTGTACCACCCTGTTGGATTGAGGACTCTGCTGCATGGTTCTCTGTTTTCAAAGGAAAGCATTTTGTTTTTATTGTCAAAGCATTTACTATAAATAAAACTTTTCTGTTTTCCCAGTACTAAGGTTGGGCGATAACCTTTAAATAAGGTTCTTAGCAAGCAAAGACTACTTTATTCTTATAGTGTCTTCTTTCTGATTGCTATAATCACTGGTGTGGTCCACACTGAGGAGGGGGCATCATTTCTGTGTGTTGTGCTGTTTCTCAGCCTGGTAAAGCATTTGTCCTGGAGGTGCTTATTGTTATTAGATGAAACGTTATTAGCAGTTATCTCATGTTTATTTACCATTGATTTGGTAGATCAGTAGGTCCACCTTTTATCTCTTGCTCTGGGATCTTTTCCTAATTTGTGTGATTATATCTGGAGGATTATTAGAAATACCCCTTTCAGAAGTAAACCTTATGGAAAGAGACTTCATGGGGTTTCAGGAAAGCTTGTAGTGCACTGAGAAATCAATGAGTTCATTCAGTACACACCTCCGTGTCATAAAGATGGTGAGAGAAGCTCATGATGCCCCAGCATGGAAAAGAGTCCCATTGCTTCACTTTCAGGCTGCAAGGTCAGGAACATTACATGTGAGGTTTACATGAAATAGGTGCGAAACAGAGACTCAGTGGTCCCACTGAGGCCCTGGTGTGATACTACTTAACATAAATAGAATGCAAGTAACATGAAAAAAAGTAGCTAACTAGTAGCAATGTAAAAATACAAAGTGAAATAAGGAGAGCACCTACATTTAGCTTCACTAACTATGGGTATTCAAATCTTTTTTTAATGTTTAAGCTTTATAAAACTTATTAAATTAAGTAAAAGTAAGATATTTTACATTTTGGTGTAGTGTGACTTAGAAGTATGGTTTGTTTTTCTTATATAGCACATCTCAGCTCACATTAGATTTTCATCATAAATTGTGTGTGTGTGTGCTTAAACATAAAATTATTTACAGTGGAAATATGGATTCATACATCTGAGTTGTTCTAAGCGTTCTTAAGTTTTGCAGTAGTGGTATTGGGTCAGTCTTTAAATTTCAATTTTCAGTAATATAAAAAGTATTTAGGAATCCATTTCAGTAGTCACCCTAACCTGCTGCTTAGGGCTCAGTACCCCTGTATGTATTGTTCTGTATGACACATTACTGCGGTTGAGCAAGTACCCTGAAGGCTTTTGCTATAATGGCTTTGAAATTGATTAGACTGGGTAAATACACATCAATTTATTGAGCTAGTTGAATGAAATGCCATTTTATTTTTCAATAAATTTAGTTGCAGTGGACTCAAAACATGGAAGTATGTGCTTTAGAAACCACTAAATTTCAATTTCTCAGGAAATTGATGATGAACATATAACTTGAACAGAATGTCCACTGACATTTATTAACCCTTAGCCTGCAGCAGTTTTATAGAACAGCCAGCATAATACACACCTATTTGTCAGTCAGTAAACAGATATAAATTTAATTGTGGCATTTTACAGTTCTCTGGCAAATGACCCAGACATCTGTGATTTAGAATGAATGATTCAGTCATTCTGGTTAAACATGAAATAAATAATTTAACAACAAACTCTGTTTCAAATAATGTAACTGCAGTTTTTCTTTCTCATCCATATTTCAAAAGTTATGGGTTTCATTTAGAGGATGGGTAACATAGATAAATAATGAAACGTGATTTTTATGACTTTTAAAGACCTATTATTTATTTAAACTTTGTAAAAGTGATAGAATCATAGAGAAACCATGTTAGCAGTGATGAAGAAGCATCACTAATGTGGCATGTCATTTGGTGAGAGTTTCTGTTTTCCCTCACATTTTCTTCCTTTTCGGTGATATGCCTAAGTAAGTTTTCCAATTTTCCAGAGCTCTTGCTTTTGGTGTTGAACTCCACAGTGTTCCATGGACCATCATCCACGTCACATTCCTTCTCTGTACTCTTTGATTTCAGTCACCTCGTCCTTAGGGTTGAATTCCTTTTCCAGCAGTTAGAACCTTCCGTGCTAGACTCGGTTATCTTGAAATGTAGAAGAGACATGGCTCCCATCTTCACGGAATCAAAATCTGATGAGTTTGATGCCCCAAACACAGGATAACATAAGCAGAAACACAGGTTGGCTTATTGATAGCTGAGTACACAGGTAAATGACCACCTGAGGTTCACCTGATGGAATTGTCACACATGTCTCTGGAAGAATGAATCCTCCCTGTTTGTCACTTGGGGTGGGAAAGTGACTTGAACTCTTACGTACTTCAAGTTTTTCTTTAAAATAGTCATTAACAGGGTGCCTACCTAGAGCTACTATGAGATCTTTAAAATTTGTCATGTTTTTAAACAGTTTCTGGAATATAATAAGAATTTAGATATGTTATGACTTCTTTACAAATATACTTATTTGATCATTATTGAATTCAAATGTATACCTCCTGTACACTCTACTCATAAATACATTTCACCCTTATAGTTATTTTTCATTTTACTTTGAAATTATTTTTCTTATCTGGATTTCATTTTCTACCCTGTATTAATTACTATTATAACTGCCTCCACTTTTTGCTTTCATACATCTTAATATGCATTTAATTAATAGCTGATTTGCATTAGTATCATTTAGTTTACTTTTCTCATGTATAACAAACAAGAATATAACCTTCAGCAGGCCAAATACCAATATTTATCTTGTTGCCTACTTTATCTCTGAGACTCAAACAGGCCTTAGCTCATTCATACACAGATTTGTTGAATGAATAAATACAAATACATTTACACTCTCCAGCTTTAACAAATTAGACTATATGCTTTGGACATCTTGTAGTGTGATCTTTAGGAAGCCCTTCAGTGCCTGTCAGAAAATAACCTCTCAAATGTATATTCATCTGAGTATAAATGAAATTCATTATTTCTATATAATAATACTTCTTGAGTTGTTGAGGTCTTTTCATTCCAGTTAGAGAAAATAATATTTCTGCTCATTCTTATGATAACAATAGTATATGGGCTTATCACAGACCCTTGCTCTGTGTAACTGTTTAGTAAAAGGCTTCCCCAAGAAGGAAAGTACAATGGGCATCATTCTGTGCCCCATGAAGAATGTTCAGTGCCCTGGGAAATTTAGAAAACTTTAAATTATGGAAACTTCTACCCATTTCTTTACAGTTGAATATTTCAGAATATTTAGTTAATGTGCTTTAAAACTTTTATGCTTATTGATTTTTTTTGACAGTTTTATACATGTATAAAGTACATTCAGATTGCTTTAATGTCTCACCAGCTCTAACCTCTGATTGTGTGTCTGTGTGTGTGTGAGTGTGTGTGTGTGTGTGTGTGAGTGTGTGTGTGCGTGTGTGTGTGTGTGTGTGTGTGTGTGTGTGTGTGCATGTTTTCAGGCTGACTGAGTTAGAGTAGGATCATCTTTGTTACTATGGGTTTGAAATAACCTATTGGAGTCTGATAGGCACTTCAGTAAGTGCACAACTGAAGGCAATGTCCCTTCTTTTCCAAGAACCCATCAGTAGCCATTACTTTAGGAAGAGGAGCAGGGCCTCATCAGCTAGCCTTTTCACAGTCTATATTGACCATTAATGGCCCAGTCTGTGTAGCGCCATTGTGGGCAACCATAACAGCTGAACTCATGACTATGTTGGCTCTGTCATGCCCCAAAGCCAGTATTCAAAGATTCTGTAGCTTTCTTCTGCCCCTTATGATTGTTTTGTCCCCTCTTCTGCCATGATTCCTAAGTGCTAGAGGTGGTGGTCTAAGTTGTTCTGTTTTGGACTTAGCACTCACTCAGCTGTCACTCACTCTCAGTACCTGGAGCAGCCATGCATCTCTGCATTCCCCTCTAATCACTGCAAAAAGTGACCTCTTTGATTAAGGTTAGGGGAGTCTTTTTTTTTTTTTTCTATGAGCATAAACATAAATTGTGACAGTTTAGCTAAACAATAGCAGAAAGTTTGTCCATAAGGTCCAAAACTTTTTGTACACATGTGTTTGAATGTGTTACAGTACCAAGTATGAATTCCCTGTTGTGAAGAAGGTCTCAAATTCAATTGGAGAATAGTTTATTACTCTGTCAACTAACAGATAATGAAATGTGAGATATATATGTAACATGAATCTTAAAAGGTCTTATTAATAAAAACAAACCCAGAGCCAAGTATTGGGGTGAACGTTGAAAGATCAGAGAATCAGAACCAGCCACAGCTAACCTCACCTTGCCAATTATCAGCTGATCTTGTTTCCTCAGACTGAAAGTCTCTGATTCCTCATCAAAATGGATCTCAGCTGAACTGCTGCTCAAAGCCTAAAAGCTTAACAGACTCTAGTTCCTAGTATTCACATCTTACATACCTTTCTGCTTCCTGCCATCACTTCTTGGGATTAAAGGCGTGTGTTTCCAGTGTGGCTTCGAACTCACAAAGATCCAGATGGATCTCTGCCTCCAGAATGCTAGGATTAAAGGTGTGTGTGTGTGTGTGTGTGTGTGTGTGTGTGTGTGTGTGTGTGCCACATTTTCTGGCCTCTATGTCTATCTAGTGGCTGTTCTGTGTTCTGATCCCAGATAACTTTATTAGTGTGCACAATATATTGGGGGACACAATATCACCACATTTCCCCTTTTTTGTCTAAGATAATAAAAGAAGCTTATCCATATATACATATATATGTATATATGTATGTATGTATGTATAGCTGAATTTCATTCTGCTGTAAAGAAAAATGAAATTATATAATTTGCAGATACATGGATGGAATTAAAAAATATTCTGGAGTACTTTTGTAAGTAAGGAAACTACAAAGTGGCTGTTGTGGGATGCGAGCTATCAGAGCATAGTTTATATGAAAACAGAGTGGAATTGGCAGAGTAGAAAGTTTAAGGAACTCGGGATAGAAAATATGTGCATATAAAATTTTCTGTGTTCTTTATTTTGAAGTTGCACCTTAGGATCAGGGGGTTTTGTGAACAAATGTTGATGCCTAAGAAATCTACTTTTGAAAATAGTATTTTAAAGATAAATCTGGTATAGCAGATGCACTAATTAACAAATTTTGAATATTTATTGTACACCTAACATTCCTGAAAACTGAAGTTATGGCAGAAAATGAATCAAAACAGATAAAGCAATCCACCCTCAGATCCCTGTGTCCAAGTGAGAAAAATAGAAAATGTGGAACAAAATTTCACAAAGAGTTGAATATTATGAAGAACAAAAACCAAGAAAATCAACCAGCTTTAGCTGGGCATGGTGGTGAATGTCCTTAGTTCCAGCAATTGGGTGGCAAAAAACAGGACTCTGGAGACTGAGAACAGTCTGGTCAACACAGACTTCATTATCAAGCGTAACGGTAAGTAAAACAAACATGTGAAGTCAGTGACAGCCAGCTGTGTTTGGGGTTTTGTTTCACAGTAACTATATTTTAGTATGGTTAACATAAGCAGTTCCTGAAAGACAGTGTTTTATCACAGACCCAGAGAAGTGAGGGGCAATACTGAATCCTGAGAATTGAGGAATCACTGAGAACAGTAGTCATCTGATCCATCTAGAGAGAATTTGTGTGTGTGTGTGTGTGTGTGTGTGTGTGTGTGTGTGTGTGTGTTTATAAAAGGCCAGGGAGATGTGAATGAATAAGGAAAGAATTTCCCTTCACCACAGGGTGTAGGTAGATATTTCATCAGGACCATGGGCTCTCCAACAATGACATGGAGATTTCTTAATTAAGAAAGCTTGGCTGATAGATTAGGCTTGTTTCTAACTAGCTCTTATCATTTAAATTAACCCATTTTTATTAATTTATGTGTTGGCATGTGGTTTGTTACATCATCTCCTATATGTCATGCTTCCTCTGTAACTCCTTGTGACTCCCTTCTTTCTTCTTCCCAGCATCCTCTGTGCCTGCAAATCTTGCCTAGCTATTGGCTGTTCAGCTCCTTATTAAACCAACCACAGTGACATAATTCACAGTGTACAAAAAGATTATTCCACAACAAAAGTGCTTGTCAGTTGTCAGATCATAAAGCCCTAGAGGCCTTTGGAAGGAGTTGGTGTAATCTTTTGTTTTATTGTTTATCTATTTGATGGGAAACTCTTTTAGCAGCTTTTTAAATTATTGAAACTTATGGAGTTCCTAAAAAGACATTGCTTATTGCATAAAAAAATTAAAAGGGAGGGGGATGTTGGGTAAATGTAATCACTGAACAGATTAAAGAGACATTCATATGCCCATACTTGAGAGGTTGTGGTGGTTTGAAATATAATGACCTGTAAAGAGAGTAGCACTAATCTGAAGTGTGGAATTGTTGAAGTAGGTGTGGTCTTGTTGGAGAAAGTGTGTCACAATGGGGGGCAGGCATTGAGGTCTCATATTTGCTCAAGCCACACCCTGTGTTTCAGAACACTTCCTGTTGCCTGTGGGATCGAGATGTATCTCCTTTTCCACTCTCAGCTCCTTTTCCAGCACCATGCATACTGCACACTGCCGTGTCCCACCATGATAATAATGGACTAAACCTCTGAAACTGTAGCCACTATATTAAATATTTTCCTTTATAAGAGTTGTCATGGTCATGGTATCTCTTCACAGCAATAGAAACCCTAACTAAGACTAGATACCAGGAGTGGGGTATTGCTGTGATAGCCCTGGGACCATGTTTTTGTTTAGAGTAATTTGGATTTTGGTACCTTGGGTTAGGAAGGCAATGGGATGCTTTAAGCACTGCTTAATGGGCCACACTAATATAAGCATGACTGACAGTGGTGTTGAGAATGATTTGAACTTTGGGTGCCTGGATCAAGATGGTTCAGAGGAGAAGAATATTAGTATGTGGCCTAGAGACCAGTCATGTGAAATTTTGGTGAAGAATATGGCTGCTTTTTGCCCTTGTCTGAAAACTCTGCCTGAGGCTAAAGTGAAGAGTTTTGGATTAATTCTGTTGGCAGAGGAAATCTCAAAACAGCCTAGTGTAGACTGTCATGTGTTTATTAGTGCCAACTCTAGTGAAGATTTATAATGAAAAGGAGCAAACTGAGCTAGAGAAAAAAATACAAGATGTGGAACAATTTGAGGGGAAAATGAACACCAGGAAATGGAATGGAGTTAAGTCCTGTGTTCAAGGAGGGAAACAGATTAAGAAGTGGAATAAAGGGAACGGTGACCGTGGGGCAAGAGCCTACCCAGCTAAGTTTCCAACTTGTGAAGAAGAATCAAAGATGAGCTTAGAGCCAGGTGTGGTGTTGCATGCCTTTAATATCAGCACACTAGAGAAAGAGGCTGAATTGCTTTGGTTCCCCCCAAGATGTTAGCCATGCCAGAGTCATGGAAAGATGCTAAGTAGGCATGGAAACAGCCTAGGTGAAAGAAGCCTTTTAGGGTCAACAAAGCTGAAATGAGTTGGAGATCTGAGGAGCCCTTTGACATCAAACACGGAGATGCAGAGTTTGGAGTTTGCCAAGCTCATCTTTGGACTTGCTTTGGTCCAGTATTTCCTTCCTATTCTTTCTTCCCTATGTTTTAGAATGGAGTATCCTGAGCCGTTATATGTTGGAAGCATGTGATCTTTTTTATTTTTATTTTACAGGGGATTGCAGTTAAGAGATTGCATAAATCTCAGAAAAGACTTTGAACTTTAAATTTTTAAGTAAGTTTGAGATTGTTAATAGAGTATGAGGACTTTTGATGTTGGGTTGAATGCATTTTTGCATTGTAATAAGGTTTCAAGCCTTTCAGGGCTAGGGAGTGCAATGTGGTCATTTGAAAGAAAATGGTCCCCAAGGGGAGTGGCACTAATGGTGAATGTGGCCTTCTTGGAGGAACTGTGTCACTTTGGGGGTGGGCTTTGAGGTCTCACATATGCTCCAGGTACTCCCAGTGCTTCACAACACTCTCTGTTGCCTGTGGGATCAAGATATGAGAATTCAATTAAATATGCCAAACATTTTGAAGGTAGACTTGAAAATCTTGCTGAATGATTGGTTATGTGTGAGGAGAGTGAAAATTTGACACCAAGTAGTAAATTAATGCTATGGTTTGAGTGTGATGCATAGGTCCCCCAGCCTCTGATGTGATTAAAGGTTTGGTCCCTAGGATGGCAGTAGAGGGAGATGATGGCACCTTTAGAGATGTGGACTAGTTTCTGGGGAATAAATGTGTGTTCTAATTGTTTCTTTTTTTAAAAAATAATAAAATACACAAAAGCAAGCATTTGAGATGGAAATTAAGTCCAAAGTATCTAAATTCCAGGTAAGGGAGCCTGAAGAACTGTTCTTGAAGAGAGTGCATAATAGTTTCAGTAAGGGAATGAGCTGGCATTCCTGACTGCCTTTGAGGAAGTGGGACCAAGAAAACTATTTAATGATATGTGAATGGCAGTTTTGTAGGAGTAGAACAGAAGTAGGAGAATGTATCATAGAGAGAAGCTGGGATGAACTGTTGGTATTGTTGGCATTTTGTTTCTGGAGCAGCCTTACATAAGAGACACAAAGCTGTTACTTTGCATAACTCATACCCATGGCTTCTTGACAACCAGGAGAAGGGTAACCCTTGGAGTCATTCAGTAAATGTTTGAATGGCCATCTGCTTCTTCATTTCCCTTAAAGTTTCATAAAGTACCTTTCCCACAGTGTTAATAAAAATCAACAAAAGCCATCATAGATTTTCAGGTCAAATCTGTTAAATAATATTAATTAATAAGACACAGCAAGAGGTATAATTAATTATAAGCGAAGCTTGGAACACAATTGAACCAAGCATAATCACTTCATCAAATGCATTCTCCTTACTGTTGCCAGATTAAACTTTCTAAAAAGTAAATTTGATGTGCATCTCACAAGTGTAAATCATTCATGGGTAAACTATAGCCGGGGACAATTGTTTTCTAAACAGAGGAATACTTGTAGTTCAGATAAAAAAAAATGACCTGACACTACTATGTGTCCTCTTATCATTCAGGTTATCTGTTCTCTATACACTCTGTCATAATTTTATAGCTTTGTTTTTTTATTTGTTGTTATTATTTTCACTATCAGAGACAAATATAGGTCCCAAAGGCATGGAAATAGGAGTCTCAGATGACTCTAAAATACTATTATTGTTGTTCCTAGACCAAGACCCTGGGATTCTTTAGTTGCCTGAATGGTGTATAGAACAAGATTGTTTTTGCTCTTTTGGGGGACCAGCCACCCAGCTCCCAAATAAATCACTCACAGAGGCTTATTTTTAATTATAAATGCTGGGCCTTAGGTTGGCTTATTGCTAGCTAGCTTTAGTTAACTCTAATGTAGCCCATCTAGCTTTTGCCTTTTGGCTTTTATCTTTCTCTATTTCTGTATACCTTTTCTTTGATTCTTTCTCCATGGCTTGCTGTGTAGCCGGGTAGCTAGCCTCTGATGTCCTCCTCCTTCTCTGGCTACTTCTTTCTCTCATCTCAGATTCCTCCTTCTATATATTCTCTCTGCCTGCCAGCCCCGCCTATCCTTTCTCCTGCCTTGTTATGGGCCGTTCAGCACTTTATTAGACCATCAAATGTTTTAGACAGGCACAGGAACCCAGCTTCACAGAGTTAAGCAAATGCAACATAAACAAAAGTAACACACCTTAAAATAATATTCTACAAAAAAAATTTGCAGTTTTCTCTAGGTGTTCAGAGTTAAAATAGGACATTAGGAACAAAGGAGAAAAACCTGGGGATGTGATTGTGCGAGTGTTGAACATTCTCATTAAAAAGTGAGCGTGTACCTGTGCATGTGCCCCTGTATGCTTGAATTTAGGCCAGAGGCTTATGGATTGAAGCATAGGTACAATGGGTTCTGGCAGAAGCTTGGAGATTAGTTTTGGTGCAGGCAGGGATGGCCATAAAGAGTCTGGACATTTAATGTGGGACCTCCCTATATGTAACAGTTTGAGTAGGTTGTACGGGGAGGATAGGGAGGTTCAGGTGGACTCGTTGAATGAGGCCCTGGAGAAAGATGTGGGGTGTCAGTCTGAGTGGAGATATTGGATGTCAAATTTCCTTATTTAGTATTGAAAATATTTTCACAGTTCTTTGGTGCCACAATATTTACATCTCTTAAAACATTACTACATATTATTCAGTTTTAATTTTATTTAAGTCCTGAGTTATTAAGTCAAAAAGAAATTAAGTATAAGGAATCATTATTTATTTTTAATAACCAACTGTAGAATACAATCCAGTTTGTCCACAATATGAAGATGTTTAGTTCATAAACTGGGGAGTGTTTCTTGTTTATGACATTTTAAAATTATGTTTTCTTACTTATCATGAGAAAGTTGTTTCCCTAAGAGACTCACTGATAGGGAGTAAAATGAAAAAGAGTTTATTTTGAATATAATTTGCTATTTCCTTTTCTCACATTAAAATTCATTTTAAAATGTCAAAATAAACATACAAAGCCAAATTTGCTTTTCTTGATCATGTTTGAGAAGTGATAACTCTATTTTAATTAAGTCCCTAAAGAATTTTTAAATGTGACTGTTTCTAACCTAGTGAATAATTTTAAATAGTTATGTTTATGATTATTTGTCTTCTAATTTTATTTAATCTCATATTCAGCCACCATTTTATTGGTTTTTCTTACCCATGTCCCTTGAAATGATGAGTTAGGTATTGGGTGATTTGTAAATTTCATTCTGCCATCCTCTTTTTTAATGGATCATTATATGAAGTGCCACAATTATTTTAATTTAGAATTTATGTTAATATGAAAACATCACAATGTAAACTTAAATTCAGAAATAAGCAATGTAATTGTTTGCTTCAATTCATTAGGATAACCATGCCATTATTGAACCATTAGTAGATGGTCATTTTAATTTCTCTATTATGTTTTCATTGTAAGCAGATGTAGCAGAAAGCCTTAACACCAGTGTGTTTATTTTAAGGAGAAAGATTGATTGAGCATACTCCTAGCATTGGCATGTATGCATCTCTAGTTTCAAGGCAAAATTGAGTCCTGTTAATGACAACTTGGTAATATGAACATAGTTTCTATAGGATGAGTGCTTTAAATAAGTGTGAGCTGTTGCTGAGCCATCATCAAGGTTCAGCTACTATTTCTGCATTTTTTAGGGTAACAATGAATGCTTTAGACTCCAACATCATTAATTAGTGTACTAAGTTAAGAAACAACTCAATGAAACTTTTCTAATCCTTGCATGAGATGACAAAATAATAAATGTGAGTTTTTATTCATGTTGCATCATGTTGATAAAATTTTAGGATCTTTTAAAAGGTACCTCATGTATTTCAGAGATACATAAGAGCATAATAAGTAAGGAATTTCTGAATGTATAGTAAAATTCCAAGAAAAGCAAAATAAAAATAATGGAACAGTAATATCTTTGTAGGTCTCAAATGTATGTAACCAAGTGACACTTTTTTTCATTTCTACATGTGTGAACTGAAGGTTTTGTTAATATCATCTTCTACTTCTTTGTACAGTGGGCAGTCAGACTAGACTATGTGCCATCAATGGAATATGTGAGCTGTGGGAGAGAAAGAAATGAAGCAAAAAGCCAAGATGAAGTAAAGTGGGAGTAAGCAGGAATTAGTTTAGAAAATTCCCTGTGCTATTGAGTGTGTTCTAGTATGTCATTGCATAAATATTAACACATGGAATGCTCTTCCTTACTAGTATCATTTGGAATCAAGGAGTGGATTTGTAAAGGTTTTCTGAGGTCAAGTAGTCCATCCTCTAAGTGTAGAGGTTACTTCTATGCATCACTTTTCATGGGGTACAAATAATACTGCCATTCTTTTGAAAAGCTGTTGTTTGGAACTTACCGTAAAAAGTGCTACAACATTATGATTAGGTTATTCAATATGTTAGGTATTTATAAGGCTGGAAAACGTACTCTGTATTAAAATACTTTGTGCATAAAATAGGTACTACAAGTTATTTAATTAGGAAAGACTGACAATATCTTTTCATAATGAAGGAGAAATTAAAACATTCTCAGATGGAAGGAAAGTAAAAGGATTTGTTGACTGTAGGTATATCCTAAAAATCAAAAAAGGATTAAATTATTTTTTGGTAGAGAAGAAGTAAAAGAGATGGTAGATTAACAAGAAAGGAAGTAGAAATAGAAAGTATATGTAAGTATGAGCGTTGTCCTTGTCATTAGTTTTTAGGTTATATTCATATACAGACATCACAGAGTTACTAAAAGACATTAAGAATGATTCTACATGCATAAATTTGATAGCTTAGGTTAATCATGTCTATTTTTTAAAAAAGGCCCCTACTATTTAGTATAAAATTATTTACATATGCTACAACTATTACAAAAGCACAAATAATAATTTAAAAAAACCCTAAAATCAGAAATCTATCTATACACTAATTTTCAATGAATAATTTCATTAAAAATGTAAAGAATTGTCACTAATTAAGTGCTACTTATACCAGAAATCAAGGTTAAAAAGAAGGAACACTGCTTTTTAATTTCATTAAGCCAATATGGCCCTTAATCAGAATCAGATAAGTAGTAAAGGGAATACTACAGATGAATACTCTTTGTGAGTGTAGACATAAAATTCTTAACAAGACATTAGAAAGTACAATTCAGAAATACTTGAATGAAAATGTACACTGTAACCAAGCAAGTTTTATCTAGAAGTGTGAGATGCATTTAATGTTTAAAATATTTCATTAAAAAATAAAAAATAAATCAAATCTGACAATATAACCTAAAATTCTAACAAGCTATTGTAGAAAAAAAAATCATATTAGTAGAGGTACAATAAGCACTTTTTGGTTATATTCAGTGCCCATTTATCAAAACAGCTCAGTCAATACCAACAAAAGGGAAACACCCAAACATGACAACCAATATCTACTCAACTAAATGTGTGGTATGCATTATAAAAATATGATATATATATCATTTTGTGACATGTACATATATTAATAATGACTATGGACTAAATGTTTCTTCTTAACCTAGAACAGGGCAAATATGTCCATTCCTACCATTCTTACTAAGCACAGTGATGGAGTACAGTCAGGAAATAAAAGACATAAATATCAGAAACAAAAAAATGAAACTGCTTGAGAATAATGTCACAGAAGTTGGTGAAACAGAATAGAGAACTCAGAAATAGAAATACTCAAATATGCCTTCCTAATCTGCCTGCAGTACAGTGGTGTGTCAGTGGAGAAGGGATGGATCTTTCACAAAAGATGCTGCAACATTTGGGTATTACAGACAAAAAACCCTCCACTTAAGTTTTCCATTTTTAATACATGTTAACTCAACAGCAGTTGAGTTGACTTTGTAAAAGGTAAACTGAAAAAAAAATTACAAACTTGAATGCAGTCTTCTGGTTTAGACCATTACACTCCATAATAAATGAATTAATTGGAATTCATCAAAATTATAAGGACTTATTAATTTCTGGAATAATGAATAAGCTCCAAACTGAGGCAAATTATGTGCAAGTCACATGCAAGAATATAAACCAGCTGGATCAACAATAGAGAGGGAGAACCAGGAATAGGAGACCATGGTTAATGAAGACCACATGAGAATAGGAAGAAGCAAAGTGCTAGAGAGGCCCACAGAAATCCACAAAGATACCCCCACAACAGACTGCTGGCAATGGTTGAGAGACAGCCCGAACTGACCTACTCTGGTGATGGGATGGCCAAACACCCTAATTGTCGTGCTAGAAACCCCATCCAACGACTGAGGGATCTGGATGCAGAGATCTATGACTAGGCCCTGGGTGGATCTCTGGGAGTCCAATTAGAGAGAAAGAGGAGGGTTTATATGAGCTAGAATTGTTGAGACCAAGGTTAGATAAAGCACAGGGACAAATAGTCAAACGAATGGAAACACATGAACTATGAACCAATGGCTGAGGGGTCCCCAACTGGATTAGGCCCTCTGAATGGGTGAGACAGTTGATTGGCTTGATCTGTTTGGGAGGCATCCAGGCAGTGGGACCAGGTCCTGTGCTCATTGCATGAGTTGGCTGTTTGAAACCTGGGGCCTATGCAGGGTTGCTTGGCTCGGCCTGGGAGGAGGGGACTGGACCTGCCTGGACTGAGTCTACCAGGTTGATCTCAGTCTGTGGGGGAGGCTTTGCCCTGGAGGAGGTGGGAATAGGGGGTGGGCTGGGAGGAAGTTGAGGGGGGCGGGAGGGGAGAGAACAAGGAAATCTGTGGCTGATATATAGAACTGAACTGTATTGCAAAAAAAAAAAAAAAAAAAAAAAAAAAGAATATAAACCAAAACTTTAGAGTACTGAAAACTTAACCAAACTCCAATTTGGAAGTGCTTGCTATAATATAGACTATACAGGGGAACAATAAACAGAAGAAAACTGTTTGGTATTATCCAAAAAATATATTGAAGCCTGCAGTGAGCTATCAGTATGTAACTATCACAATGGATAATAATAGTGACAACATTTCCTGGCAATGGCGAGGAAGGGTAGACACTGCAGAAGTAATTGGGACCATCACGTTTATCAAGAAAGTAACTTTATTTTCGTACAAAGAGTTTTTGCCTTCCACAGCTGATTTAACAGTGTGAAATGACCTTCCTGTTAACACTGCAAGCGTTACGGTCATAAGAGTTTAGTATTCTTGGTCTTTGAATTTTGAAAGTTTGAATTAATCTAGGGTTTGCTACAAGTGTATCTCATTAAGACAAGTGATTCTCTTTAGTTTTGCTAGTTGTAATGCAAGTCATTTGTCTCTTCTCAAAAATGTCATTTTTTTATTCCCTCACTTTTTTTTTTTTTTAACTTTGTGGGCTCTATCATGCATGCAGTATACAAACATACACTCAGGCATATGCACACAAACAAGGAAATTAGAAAATAAAAACATTTAAAAACACAACACTGTAAAACTCTATTCTTCCATTCTTCCTTTAATATAGTTCATTCTTCTTCAAACATAATATAGCCAGTATTATCATAGGATGAGTCAGTCACCCTCCTATGTCCTCATTCTTCCTCATTCTTCCTGTTTTTGGTTCATTGTTGGTTTTTTTTTTTTTTTGTTTTTTTTTGTTTTTTTTCCCCAAACTTTGGGTTGAGCAGAACACGCATCAAATGAATTAAAAATCTTGGTTGTGGAAATTACATTGTTTAGATAAAGAATCCCTGACCATGACACATAACTGATGGGTCTTTGGTTTTGTACTTCTACTAGATTACAACCCACAGCTCCAGAGAAGCTAGATAACAAGGAGGAGCCTAAGAAGAACTCATGGATTGCCCTGGGAAGGGGAAATAGATGAGATCGCCTAAGTAAACTGGAAGCGGGGGGACAATAGATGATAGAGGTTAGGGGATAAGAACATTGGGGGAACAGGATGGATGAGCTGGAACAGGGACGGAGTGGGAGAGCAATGAAAGAGATATCTTAATAGAGGGAGACATTGTGGGGATAGGGAGAAACCTGGTGCTAGGGAGGTTTCCAGGAATCTACAAGGATGACCCCAGCCTAGACTACTAGCAATAGTGGAGAGAGTGCCTGAGCTGGCCTACCCTGGTAGTCAGATTGGTGAGTACCCTAACTGTCATCATAGAGCCTTCATCTAGTAACTGATGGAACTAGAGGCAGATGCAGAGATCCACAGCCAAGCACCAGGCCAACCTCCAGTAGTTCATTCAAACCAAGCAAGTGGGAACTCAAAATGTCATTTTTATTGATTTAGTTTTTCAATTTCTTTCATATGTCTTGATTTTGATAGTTCAGGTTTCTCACAATATTACTATACATTTCGATGCTTTCTAATGCTACATTGAAAAAGCATGTATAAATGATGTCTTAGTTATGTGTGTTTTTGCCACCTGCATTTATTACTTACTCCATAAGCTTCTTTCTGTGAGATAATCTGTTAGTTTAAATGTTGTCTCATCCTACAAAATTCAGATTCAAGACTATGAAAGGCCCCAATGGCACAGTTAATTCTAGTCTTCTCTTCATAATGTCTAACTTACCTTATCCATGCACATTTTCAGTAGCCCAAAACTCATCTCATGGGTTAGCCCTTTACCGTATTTGGACAAATCTTTCCATGATAAAATTCAGTTTTACATTGAATATCTGTCAACATGTTTCCTGTGTAAGTTTGTAATGGGGACCTAATCACCTCCATTATTGTATGTTTTTTTCAGAATTATTCTCTGGGTTGTCTTCTATTTCTGGAGAATTTTCATTTTGCCTCAGATGATTTTTCTTGTTTCATTACATATTTATGATTTTCTATTTATAGGAAATTTGAATTTATCTATCTTCCTTTTCAATATCAGATTTTGAACTGTGTGCAGTATACAAGATGAATTCTGACTTTCATATTGTATCTGAGTTAGGAATTTCTTAGTCATTGCCCAGTGTAGAAATGTATCATCTTGGTGAAGTTTGTTATTTTATACTTAATGTGCAAGTGTATTATAGTACTTGCAATGTGCTTACATTTGATGGTGTCCTGTCTTCTATACACAGTGTATACAATTGGATGGGAGAAGTCACTCTTTAGCAGTGATATATTGTAATTATCATTTTGAGTAATGTAAAAACTATTTTTACTTTTTCAAAGCCCAGTATATGCTTAGAAATTATTAAATCAATCCTGTAATTTAAGTTGGATTCCTTGAGTTGACAGGCACTAGATCACATTTCTTGCCTCAATCTGTGAAGGAGGTTCTTGGAAACATACCCCTTTTATGTTGTTAAGGAGCTAAATTGTGGACTTGCCAGTGCTCCTGATTCAGTGACTCTGAGTTCTAACACTGAACTTGAAAGCCAGTGGATCAACTCTCACATGCCTTAGAACACAGAGGCAGCAACTGAAGAGGAAAGATCTTTTCATATACAGCCACTTGCCATCACAGGTGTTCCCAAAAAGCTGCGGAGCGTCAGGGTCCTAGTACTTTTTGCTTCTAGACACCATTTTTATGTGACAATGTTTCTGAGGTGAGGTCTCTGAGCCACAACTGAATATTTGCCTCTCAAAACCCCATTAGAAAAATATATAAAACCATGTTTATCGGAATCATTTTTCTTGCATTAATAAGATTATGAAGCTTCAAAGAATTATTTTTCCTTGTGAAGTATTTATGAATTATGAAAAACAAATGTAGGCCTTTTATATATAAGGCTTACTTTTTTTTACAAGAATGCATTTGTCTTTAAATAGTCTTCTCTTTAATTTTTAAAAAGGAAAAGCTTTGGTTTAATTTTTAAACTATTACCAAAGGCTAGCAGGTTCTACAAAACAAAGGGTATTGAAATGATTCTTTGATTAACATACTACGTGAAAGGTCAGAGTGTTGTATGCTTGGATGGTGATTCAGGGAGAAGCTTCACGGGCAGAGTTGCTTTTGTTGGGGCAAAACTGCTATTGCTCCAGGGAAAAAGAAGGGACATTTTCAATCAATAGGCCTGAAGTGTGGCATATGACATTATAATAGCTGAAAAAAATCAGGCAATTTTGGGTGAAGTTTATACTTCACATTACTAATTTTTTTTTATATAAGCATTGTTTTCTGAGTACTTCTACTTATGTGCCTGTTTCCATATCTTTGCTCACATTTGTATCATTAACAACATTTTAGTGCCCCCTTTCTCCCGCTTTCTTCTCATTGATTGCTTATGGAATTGGCTGTGAATGAATTGGAATCACATTTTTATGTTAGTGACAAGTGAGAATGCCAAACATCATCTATTTGAGGCTCTACTGTGAACAATTTGTGTGTTCACAGCCTATAACAGTTCAATTAATACATCCAGATGGTTTAATTCTTTCTAAGTATGTTTAACCACTGTCAGCCCACAATATCAACAATGGACACATTATAAAGATAATCTATAAACTAAAAGCAAACATTGGTAAGAAGTCTTTTGAAAGGCAAGGTTAAGGGGATTGTGTAGTACAAATCCTAATTGTTCTTAATAATAAAAAGCTGGAATCAAATATCAGTAAGAAAGCTGAAAGATCAAAGGAACAGAGCAGCCAGCGACTAGTTCTTACCTCTATGAAATCCTCAGCCTGAAAAGGCCAAGCTCCTGTCTCCTCCTGCCTTATGTTCCCAGCCATATACTTTCCTATCTTCACCTTCCTAGTGCTGGCATTAAAGGCATGTGACTCCCAACTACTTGGATTAAAGGTGTGAGCCATCACAGCCTGGTTCTGTTTCTGTTTTGGACTGGAACAATCTTGTGTAGCCCAGTGTGGCCTTGAACTCAGAGAGATCCTTCTGCCTCTGCTCCGGAGTGCTGGGATTAAAGGTGTGTGCCACCACTGCCTGGCCTCTATGGCTAACTAGTGGCTTAGCTCTGCACTCTGATCTCCAGGCAAGCTTCATTTGTTAGCTCACAAACAAAATATCACCACGTTCAGGAGTTTCCTGTGGTATATATAGAGCTTTATTTACTTAACTAAATTTCAAGTAACCAGCAAAGTTAGGGCAAAGCAGCAAAGCAAAATAAACTGAAAGAAACAGAAAGTAAATTTTAAAAATTATGACTCCAGTGATATAGGAACATGTAGGTTATGATCTTCAGTAGATTTCTGTCTGAGGCTAAACAAAGTTATGAAGTGTGAATCAGATAGAACCGGACCATTGTCCCAAACTTCCTTTTATCTATCCAGTGATTTTGGGTAGACAAAATCTCTTGTTTACCTAAAATCTCTTGTTCTATTTTTTTTAAAGTATATAATTAGATAATGTGACTCTGTTAAAGTCATCCAGGATATCCCAACACACAATATTCCATCTTGGCATATGATGGCTTCTTACTTAAGGACACTTGGAAAATCAAGTTCCTCTGATTCTTCACAAGATAGAACTCCCAATTGAGTATTGCTCACTCTGTGCTATAAGCAAAAAATTGTTCTTAATATTAGAGAAGGGAGCTGGAGAATTATATAAAATGTACCTTGCTGAAAATAACCTATGATGTAAATTATGTGAAAAGTACTTGCCACACACATATAAGGACATATACTTTGACCCTAGAAACCACATAAAAGCTGGATATTATGGCACAAATCTGCAGTCTTATCCCTAGTGGAGATGACAAGGACAGGTGGATTTAGGGTGCTTAGGATCAGTCAGTCAGCCTAATTACATCATCTTCATGTTCAATGCAAAGACTTTTTAAACACGTAAAAGTATCAGAAAACACCCATGCCAACTTCTGGCCTCTACATGCATGTGCACACAGGTGCACTGGACCACATGTGTACATACACAGAGACACAAACATACAGTCACACACACCCGTGAATGGTGTATATAAATAAAGTATAATACATGAAGTTAAAGCCCTGCCCCCACACGTGCTTGGATGCACTCCTGAAAGAACTTTTATTTTCCTTTGTTTCTCTGTTTATTGTATATGCTACTTCACAGCTGCCATTCTTTTCAACCCTAACTCATAAATATTTAGGGGCTGCTACTTTGGATCTTCATTTCATTGTGAAGACTTTTGTTTCATGCAAAATTGAAATGTGTGTAATTGTCTCCTGTTTTCACATTTCAAATTAATTTCCCTGCCCAATTAGAGACCTTAAAAGGGTTGAGGCAAAGCTTGTGTTCGTCTACCTCTTACCATAGTGTTGTGAGCAAATGAGGGCTAACATGATGGAAAAGGCGTCTGATATGTTCTGGGCCCTGTGTAAATGGTAGTTTTCTCTTCTTTCTTTCTTCATCCTGGTGTCCCATCTTCAGTGAAAAACGAGAGTCACCTTAACAAGCTAAGAAATTTTTTTGCCTCTGACAGTTATTTCATGTTGTGTGTTGTTTAGAGTTCATGCTGTGGAGGAGTTTGAAGTGATCACAATGACAGTTTTTTATCATGTCAGTGAAAAACAGCAAATATTACGAAACCAGCCACTGACCTTTAGTGAAGCTTGCAAAAAGTATTGAAAATGTAGTCTGGAAGAACTCGTCTGAAAGGAAGGGTGGTGTTTGAATAAGCAGTTCTCTTTTAAAAAAAATCATTTTATTGATTTATTTTATGTGTGTGAATAGGAGAAGCAATCAGGTCTTAGCGTTGGCATGTGGAGGTCAGAGGGCCATTTGTAGGGGTGAGGTTTTCCTTCCTCAATGAGGGTTGCAATTGAACTCAGGTCTTCACACTTGGCTGCATGTTTCTTGACATACTGAGCCATCTCACTACCCTAAATAAGCAGCTTTCTTAAATGCCTGATGTAATCAAATAATGGCATTTAAAATGTATATTCTTAAATAAAGTAACCCTTAATATGAGGTTTACCTTCACGGAGCAATAGAACATCTTACTGTGTAGCACCTTCCTATGCTTTCCTTCCTCGGGCAAACATGCCTAGCCTTAAGCAGTGCTTCAGGGACCAGAGGCCACATAGTTGGAACAGTGTTCTCAGTTCTTGGAAACAGTGGTTTCATATAAGATTGTTGAAGACTGCACCAGAAAACCCTCTGGGTGCTTGTCTGTGTAGAGACATGCTGATATCTAACAACACTGTGGAATTTGCTGAATTTTTAGGGCTAAGAATTAACTTTGGGAAAAGTAGCAGATTTTGGTCCAAGGGGATTGAAGAGACAATAAAAAATTAATTAGATGGATATGGTTTTTAAGCTGAGCATACATTTTGAAAAACAAGCTTCTAAGAACAAGCTCTCATTTATCAAGTAAGCTAAAGATAAAAGTACTTAAGTTTAAATAATTAAGTTAAAGTATGAAAACTAAGGAAAAGTGAATAAGATACTAGTATGTATTACAATGTTGTTTAACTGCCATCTTACTCAGAGGCAAAATAACATTTCTCCACATTTGGATAATAATAGATTTTAATGATCTAAATACAAAAGAAAAAAACAAGCAAAACAAAACTTGGCTTCTTTCATTTTGAATAAAATATGAAGGAACTATGAATTTCAAATATGCCTTCAATGTGTGAGATGTGAGCAGCTTTTATTTTTCTCTTTTTCTTTTCTTTGTGTGTGTGTGTGTGTGTGTGTGTGTGTGTGTGTGTGTGTGTGCATGTGTGCATGTGTGCGTGTGTGTGTGTGTGTTCATGCACATAGTTCTCCAAACTGAAACGCCTAGATCCAGAAAGGGAAGTGTTGCATGGAGTTTTATAATGGGAAGGGAGGAGGTGTGATTTCTAGCTCTATGCCTCTGGTCATTTCTTCATTTTGCAGGTATTTCTTGTGTTGTCTAAGTAACATGTGCTCTGCTGGCTCTGGGGATTAAACAGCTGTGAACAAAATTCAGTAGCTGTATGACAGTAGCAGAGATTTATTACTTGCAAGAAGATATGTAATATATCGACTGTTAAAACCAGTTATATAATGGCACTTGATTAGTTTGTAGAAGGGAAGAGATTGCTAAGCAGAAAATGGCAATAGTATCACATAAGTAATAAATTATAAAGCATGAGCTTGTGGTTGGTAGAAAACTAGGTGCACATTGATGTGGGTAACATGAAATATGGTTGACATTTAGTAGAACTCTGCCATAAATACAAAGAATTCTAGCCAAAGTAATAGCTGGATAAGTATATGTAGGTAAGAGGAACTCAACTATGCTTCAGGCACAGAATGCAGACCTCTGTGGCTAGTGTTTAGTGTGTAAGATAATGTCAAAGTATGGAAACCAGATCAGCATGGACCCTGTTACCAAGCCTGTTAACTGGAATTTATTGCAAGCGATATGTGACTTTGTTTAGCATGACAGGCATGCTTTACCAGAGCAGGTCATGGGCCAGGTATAGACCATTATTCTCAACCTGGACATACACTGCACATTTGCAAAGAGCCAGGACATAGATGATATGGCAGTTTGATGAGATATCCCCCACGTTTCCAGGCATCTGAATATTTGGTCCACAGCTGGTGACACTGTTTGAGTAGGTTTAGGAGGTGTGGTCTGTCTAGGGAAATATGCCACTAGGGGTGGGCTTTGAGATTTCAAAAGCTATGAACTTATTTCAATGTGTTCTCTCTGTTTCCAGGCTGGTAGTTACTGGCATGCTTCCATATTGTGATAGAGACTGATTCTTGGATTTTTACCCTTTGGATCCATAAGTCCAAATTAAACCATCCATTCTCCAACATTCTCTAAGTCCTCTTGGTCATGACAGTAGAAAAGTAACTGATACAGATGACAATATGTAATACCGTATAATACACACACACATACACACACACACACATACACACACACACACACACACACACACACACACACACACACATCCTAAGCATGCTATGGAGCTCTAAGAAATTAGATCCTTAAAGAAAGTTGATTTACCATATGGTCCAGTATACTGAGGAATATAAGCTCCTATTGTTAGGACTGTATGTCTAGTATGATAATGCTTGCTTATAATGTTTTGATTTATTTATTACAAATAGTTCATTTTTATTCCAGAATATATCTGTGCATGTTTTACTATTAAATCTCTTCTTCTAGACTAGATTAGAATTTTCTCAACTGCTGTCTTATATGATAGTAGATCTGACTTTAAATTCTGATTTCATCATCATCTAGATATGTGGCCATGTGAAAACTAAATATTGATACTGGTATAATTCATAAATTGGCGTTGCCTGGAGAGCAAATCATATGGCTTCTGGGCCATATCTGGCTGCTGCTTGTTTTTATAAATAATTTTATTTTGAAATTCAACAATCCTTGGTACATGTTCACTGTGACCTTTGCTTGACAACAACAGAGCTGAGTCATTGTAGCATAAGTCAAGGCCTCCAATGGCCCACAATGCCTAGGATGTTTATTTCCTGCCTGTACAAGAGACGTTTGCTGACCCCTGTCATGATTTGTGCCTCTGAGAGTTGTTGTGGGAATTACATAATTAATCATGCAAAACATTCATTATAAAGTGTAGCATTTAGTAAGCACTTATTATATATCAGTATTTTAATTTCACATAACCAGATGAAACTAACTTTAATAAAGTATACCATTGTTTCTATGCATTTTCACATATTCATGCAATAAAAGAATCTAACTTCATGGCTTTATTTTTAAAATAATAGTACTTATTTTGTTGACACTAATCCATTTCCACGTTAACATAATTCCAGGATGCTGGAAGTTCTGTTTTGCCCATGAATCTATCCTTTTATTTAAATCATTTGTATGTAAAAGTTCTTGATTATATTTGATCCATATGGACGATTTGTTAAATTAATCATTGCAGAACTCTTTGAAAATCTAGGCAGCAATGTGCAAATGCAAAATTTATGAATGAAACAAACAAAAAGAAGCTGAGGATTCCTCAAGGATGCTGATGTTTCATGGTGCCTTCCTTTTGTGTCCTCACTGGAGACTTAGGCAACATTTGAGGAAATGTTCAATATTTAATCATAAGCATTCTTATCTCAATGTAGGCTATACATGCAGGCCAGTGTGAACTTTAACTATGGCCTAGACATACTACTCTGTTTTTTTTTTATTTGCAATATGTATTTGCCTGAATGCCCATGTGTGTTTAAACTTCTAATAGAGAAATGAATTCATTAATGAGAAATAAGATTAGTAAAGGATATAGTGATTTTACTTTTGTAGTGGTAAATATGTTGCAAAGATCCCTAAAGAAGAATTATAGAAAAGAAGATAACTTTTACTTAAATTTTCTAACTAATGTCTTACTCAGTTTTCTGCATGATGTTAGTACTCTACATTCTCCTTCAGCTAATCAGAGACACTTGTAACTCTCCTCTTACATGGTGGTTATTGTTTATTTCTTTCAGGAGCCAAGAAGTTTTGTTGTATGTCATTTCTTTTCCTTCTGTGAATGCCTCTGTAAAATCATTTTAGCTTGCTTTTTCCCCCTGCACTGCTTGTGAGTTAAAGTTTTATTTTCAAAAGGCATTTATTTGGCATCTATTTTTAAAAACATTTTCTGTGTCCATTATTAATTCATGGCAGAGCAGTTGGACTTAATACAAAAGTGGTACAAGAGATGGTTCCCCTCACAAGGCATTCATGGGTAAGGAAACTGGAACTCACTCATAAATGTTGCCTTGCAGGAGCCTGATGCGCGGAATTGTGGAAAAACTTTATGCTGGATGTTCGAGGATGGGTAGAGTTATAATAGGAGAAAGATGGAAGATGATGCTGATATTTGGGTTTTATGTGATAATATTTTTGTTCTAAATCTATGAGTGTATGTTAATTCAAATCATTTAGCCCATATTCTGATACTCAGATATCCTGATCTTGAATTTACCTTTCAGTCTACATTTAATGTTATGAGAGTATATAAAGTTATAGAGAAACCAAACTCCATACTTTCCTTCAGAAATCATTACTCTGACATCTAGAAAGATTATTTGTTCCTGTGAACTTTGGTGAACATTGCTAGAATTCAGTTTTTACTCTTAATTAATTACTATCTCCTTGTGTATTAGAACTACAATGTCATTTTTATTAACTTAAATAAGGCTTAACTTTTCCCTGAAATACTTCAAGGTAGGGTACTAGATATCTTTATTTTTACAACTCTGTACTTATGCGCGTGCACACACACACACACATACACACACACACACACACACACACACACACACTCAATAAAATAAAAAAAATAAAAGAAAATAAGCCAGAGAGAAAGGAAAAAACAGACATGTCCATTGAGAGAGTCAGAAGTTCCACAGGAGAGAGCTTATGTCTTATGGGTAGATGCTATTTTCATCAGTGTATCTGTTAAGCCATTTTTTGAAAGGGAACGGCTTAAATATAAGATAATAATCATTGTATATTTAATTATAATTCAATAAGACAATTAGGAATTAGCAAGTTGAGAAATTTCTAAAATGTAAATATTATAATAGCTCATTTAAATGTTATTATTAGACATAAATTAGAATGAAAAAGTTAAAATATATATGAATAGTCAATTTTTCCCAACTTTTACCTTTAAAATAAGCCCACAAAATTACTAGCTAAAACATATTTGTCTTGCTGCATATATAATCAAATTACTGTCCCTTATTTTTTTTTATAGTCAGCTTCATTTTATAACTAAGGTGAGGTTTTTAACCATGTATGAGAAACACACATTTGCATGTTGCCTATATGTGGCTACCTAATCTACACTAATTCATGCCCAGAAGAACAATGTTATTAGCATGGCCTCTGTGAAGGTCCACAGAATACCTCAACTGTGTCTGATTAAATGTTAGGACTTTCATGAAACATAGAAGCATAGCTTGGCTTGCTTGGCAGAAGTTAGTGACAAAGTTTTCCCAAGGTTTAAAAGCGAGTGTGTGTGTGTGTGTGTGTGTGTGTGTGTGTGTGTGTGTGTGTGTGTATGCATGTGTTTATGTAAGTTTGTGTGTGAGGTTGTGTGTGTGTATGTTTATAGATATGTGCACATGTGTTTACATGACTGTAAAGCTCCAAGGATAGCTCTAGTTTTCTTTCAATGTCTTTCACAATTGCCTACTTTGCTATTTTTTGAACCTGGAGATCACCTTTTCAGCTAGACTGGCTGTTTAGCAAGCCCCAGGGATCCCCCTGTCTCTGCCTCTGCAGCACTCATGTTGCACCTGTGTGTCTTTGTGCCTGGCTCTCTACACGGGTGCTCAGTACCTGAACTTAGAACTTCCTGCTTGCTCACCGAGCACTTTATCGATAAAGCCATCTACTTAGTCACAAAAAGTCTATTTTAGAAACAAAGATGTGTTGAAAAATTACCTTTGGCAACAAACTTTGTTAAGAATATAAATGACAGAAATTAGTGTAAACACAAGTATTTAAAAATCTATCAATTGTAAACACAAGTATTTAAAAATCTATCAATGACTTTCTCACTCTGGGCACTCATTAACAGAGTGCATAGTTTGCTGATTCACGTTGCGTCTTTCTGTCAGGTCATTCACTTTTACTTATTCTGCCCTTGTTACTCCATTGCTACTTTTACCATATGTTAATAGGTGCATGCAACATGTACACGTATATACAAACGTGCTCAGATACTTATGTGTACAGAACATACACCTGCACATAACGAAGCACACTCCTAAAAGCGTCCTTTTTTTAAATCTTCCTTGGGCAGATAATATATACTAAATTAGAGACAAGTAAGACTTGAAAAATTTTGAGTATTTTTAGGATAGCTTTAAATTTAGGACACAATTTAACACTATGTTATTCTATATTGTTTATTTATTTGTTAAGGTATACCTGCATTCCTAGTGTGGTGGCATGTAGGATTAATTCCAGCATTAGGGAGGCAGAGGCAGGCAGATCTCTGTGAGCTCAACTCCAGCCTTGCCTACAGGGCAAGGTTCAGGTTAGCCAGGCATATATAGTGGAAACCTGTCTCAACAACTGGCAAACAAAAAGAGAATACCTTTTCTGATCACTTAAGTAAAAACCATCTTGATGCTATATATTATGAGCTATGTACAACTCAGGCCCAAAGAGAAATTTAGTTTTTTACAATAATTAATTTGAATTATCAGGGTTCACTGGATATAATTTGACCAAACACCATGATACGTCATATCCTATGAAGATGTACAGAATAAAACCCAGATAATAAATAGAAGATAGGAATCTTCTGTCATTTTTAGTGTAAGTGCTTCTTTTCCAAGGTGTATATTATACAGTTTTAGTATTGTATGCATAGTAATGCATTGTGGTCACATCATGTTTTTCTCTGAATTTATAGTTTAAGGCATAAGCGAAAAGATCAATAGGTACACTTAATTTAAAAAGTGGTATGTTTTAGATAATTAATTAACAAGAAGTTGAGAGGGGTTGGAGGGTGGCAATTGGATCTGAAAGAAGTTATATGGGGGGATATTGGGTAAATACAATTAATACTGTGTGCATGTATTAAATTTCCAAATAATTAATAATACATTATACTACAAAAAAAAGATAAAAATGATCTCAGAAAAGCTTTCCTCAAGCCTATGTGGTTACCTCAGTTCAAATACAAATCAGAACGTCAAGGATTTTGCTTCATGCATTTATGATTCACTCTTGACTAGCTAGTTGTGCAGCCACAGGGCCTGAAGAAGAGCTAAGAGGAATGTGCTACTTTTCTTGTTGTTTTTGTGAGTTAGCCTCAGTTTAATAATATCTTTTACTTATTAGTATAGAACAATAGTGTGTTTAGTAACATCTGTTGACCCAAGTTGCTTATTTTGAAAATTTCAGACAATATTCTGGACCACAAATAAATAGAACATTAGGCAAATAGATTTGAATTACAAAATGTGATTTCATTAAATAATGTCATTATATCTGATTACATTTGCTTGCCAAGAAAATTTGGCTGTGTTTTATTTCATTACAAAGTTTATTGGCAGACTGTGAGACAATCAACAATTTTGAGTTTACAGATATTTTGGAAAAGTCTTAATATTGGAATTATCTGTGCATGATAAAAATTTCCTTAATACATCTCGTTACTTGATTAGAAACTGACTATTTCAACCATTTAAACCAATTAGAATCCTGAGTATTTTGATTGCTAGGGATTCTTAAATGTATATATCATCTTCTGTGTATTCAGTTTAAATACAAGACATCTATGATTTAAACATTTTAGTAGCTTTTGATTAAGAAGAATGTCAGCTGTATTTCTGTACATTTTTCTAGATTTTTAATATAAATATTAAAACAAATATTAAAACCATGTTTTTGCTTCATTTAAGTGAAATTGTGGTGTTTTACTCAAATGAGTGAAGGTATTATTTGTTCCTAATTCATGTACAAATAGTTCACCATATTCAGCTGCTTATCTAGCATTTTCATGAAGACCACTGATGTAGTTTTGGCATCATAGTCTAAATGTTACCACCTAGCTCTCTCAATGGATCAGACATTAGGTTTCACCACCATGGCTTATTAGGGGAGGGTTAAATGCCTTATATCAAGAGAGCAATCTGAAAATGAATGGCTGACCTTATATGTTGGAACACTCCAAAACAATACTGCCATGATAAATTCTGCTTTATATTTTTATGGGATTCTAGTCAAGTGCATATATCAACTGAGTTACCAGCTGTCTGATGACATTTTGAGGTATAAAAAATCAATTGAATTTTTTATCATACCATTTACCAGACATTTTTTATTCCTTGACTCAAGGTAACCATTCAGTTGAGAAGACTGAGTTCATTCCTGTAGCTAGAGAGCACATTATGTGGCATTTGTCGTTTGATCAGAGTTTGGGATATATCATGACTCCCCTTTCTCTACTCCAGAAACATGAAGAACATAGAATTTCTTATTACTAAATTTAAAAATTCTAATGTATAGTATTAGTCATCCCTCAGAAATCTTTATTTTGACTCATGACATACTCCCTTAAGCTTGTTCTAGTGGCACACTAAAAATACAGATTTTAGATTCCACAAACTAGTTTATTCATGTATGACGTTAACACTTTCACTATCCACATGAATGCAGGAGAGTTTAATTCAGGACATCATACTTCACCTAGATTTTTAAACTTCCTTTAGTTGATCTTGAAGTCTGCTTAGCTTTAGAATAAAATGATGTTAAAATTATGTTTACTTTTTACCCATATTAATAACACTAATTATTTTATAATTACCTAGCCAAAGATAGTTTCTGGTCTTGTAGAGAAAAAAAAATCACATGGTATATAATTAGAATGGTTGTCTAGACCTGCTGGCAAGTCTAGTAAATTTCGGAAGCCTTTTACTATTTCTAGGAATGGTAACCATCTCTTTCTGTATATTCATTGTGCAATGTGGTTATGCTGAATACCTGCTTTTGTTCTGGAAGTCTAGACTGCTATATGTACTGTGAGAGCTGGTCCCTTGCCACAACCCACATAAATTTGGTATTGACTTGACTCAGATGATGCCATGACAATCTTTCCCTTTGTTGACTCCATTTTATATGTTTATGTGTAAATATCCTGGCTAGTCATAAATTAATCTATATCCCAAACCTTCTGTTGAAGTTCCTTAGTGACTCTCTGGACACTGCAGGTGGCCTTGAGTACACCTGAATCAGTTCTCTTGTATTTGAGTTCAGTGAGCTGAGATAATGTATTGATGTTATAAGCAAATACATCATTTACACCAAATTCAATGTTTATGTATTAAAGCCAGACATAAAGATAGCTACATCTTTATCCTAGTACCCTGGTAACACTCCATGGTCTGACTTTTTTTAAACATTACATTCTACATTCTGTACATGCAAATACATGTGCTTATCTGCTTGTTCTGTGGAATCAACATTATTTTCTGTGATTCTCCATCTGGAAAGTTCTCTAATTCCCTTATTTACTGACTTGAATATAATCAGTATATTTCAAATGAGTTTGACCAGTCTGTTGGTCTTAGACTAAATCTCAATCTTATGATTTTACCAATAAAGACTTGAGAGTCAAAGGCTAGGGTGAAAACCTGAAAGCTTAGAAAGGCCAAGGAACAGGCAGCTGACCTTCCTCCTTAGGCTGTGTCTCGGAACTTCTGCCATCCCGAACCAAAAAGGCTGCCAAACTCCAAGTCCTTCCTCACTGCTTCCTGTGCATTTTCTTTCCATTTTCTGAACTCCCTCTTACTCTGTATGACTACTTTCTGTAAACTAGTTGCTGGCTTTGCCTCTTGACCCAAGATTGATTATTATTATTTAATTGATAAGTATTATTTAATTAATTCAATCTTGGGATTCACAGTGTGATCAAATATCCCATGACACCAGGCCACTGAGTTTACAGTCAACAACTACATTGTCTGCATGTTGTATGGTAAGGTAATACACACAATTGCTGGACCACAATAGTGGAATGTTCTTTATAGGTTCACATTTTTTTTATCTGATTCTTGTTGCTCCTTTTTTCTTATGCAACAATGGCCATGTATTTATAAAGTATTAGTCATTCAAATATAATTATTTTTGCTTAACTGCTCCTAATAATCTAGTATTAATAATTAATAATCTAGTATTAACAATATAATAATCTAGTTGAGCACGTTTAACAGAAATATAATAGTACTCTGTCTATTTGTCTGTCTGTGTGTGAGTATGTGTGTGTGTTCACTAGTGTGATGATTACACATGTGTATGTGCATGTGTTTTGGAGGCTTGAAGTAAACCTCACTCAAGTGTGCCTCCTCAGATGCCTTCCATCTTGTTTTCTTGAGACAGGGTATCTCACTGTTCTGTAGTTCCTGATTTAAAGAGAAGCTGGCTGTCTGCCTAGATATAGGGATCCCCTATCTTTGCCCCCCATCCTCTAGGATTCTAATCATGGGCCATAGTGCTTGCCTACTTTACATTGGTTCTGGTATTGAATCCAGCTCTCCCTGCTTTCATAGCAAAAGCACATTACCAACTGAGCTATCTAGTTTTCTCCAGAGACTTCATTTTTTAACTTATGCCTTTCAATTGCACTTCTTAACTTTAAATTTTTATGTCTGAGATTTTTTTTCCTGAGTCTATTTTTCTACATGTCTTTTAGAAAAGTGAACTTTCAATGTTCGTTTGCGCTGTTTGTTCATGCTGCGCATCTTTATTCTTTTCAGTCATTTTGTAGGAGATACAGAATTTTATTTTATCACTGAATCTTAAAGAATAATGACATTATTTTGGAGCCAATACAAATTCAATTTATTCTTTTCAGATACACGATGATTCTTTTGGCTGTATCTCTTAGATTTTAGGCTTTGCTTCAGGTTAATAGTGCTTTAGAAATCTAAAGAATAAAATTTACCCATTGGAAGTTTCTAATTAGATACTCCGTTGTCATTTGCTTAGTTTTGGAATATCAGAAAACAGTGTTTTTTTTTTTTTGTTTTTTGTTTTTTGTTTTATTCATCCATGCAAATAAAATGTCTTTGCACATTGTCACAACCAGATGTTGCTGTTTCTTTTCATACGTTAAAGAATTTTATTGCTCTTTTTGGTCAATAGAAGAATAGGTAAACTATTGTAGTAAGAGGAGTGAGTGATAATTTTTAGTTAAAAACATGACATAGAGAAACGCTTTTTCAGTGATTGAATTCACATCACTCTTCTGTTTGTCTCTGAAAAGCAATATCACATGATAAGTTTTTCCTTTTCTTTTACCTTCACAGATGTTAGAATGCAGTTTTTATATGAATCTTTTTTTACCTAAAGATTATTCAGTTTGTAGTATTTCTATTATGTGAAATTAATGTTCTTTAGTATAAACCAGTCATGTAAATACGTAGAAATATATAACATAAGAAAAGTAGAGTGCCAAAAACCAGGAAGACCTGGAATGCATTTGTTCTGTCTGCATGGATTAAACTTACAAAAATTATATATAATACTCTCTACCCCCACACAAATAAAGAATAGCAAGTGTCAGATAAGGCCTAAGGACAGTTTATATTGTCTTGTTTATGGTTTTATCTATTTATCTATTTATCATTGAAACACCTCGAGGTGACTTTTACTAAAACAATACATTTAGTTTACTTTTCAGAAAGTACATGTGAGCTATTGACGTGGCTTAGTGCACCCGAGCACTGCAATCATGATTACTAGGGTTTGGATCCCTCACAGCAAGCCTGACATCTTACACAGGCTTCAGTTCTGGGAGATCGAAAGTCATTTACTAGTCTTTGTGTTCATGGCACACACACACACAGACACACACACACACACACACAGAGACACACACACACACAAACACATACAAACGAACCTTTTAATAAGATAAAAGTATGTGCAACTATGTAGCATTATTGATAAGTATGTGTGCTTTTGAAAAGCAGTGTTTTCAAACTATTATTGACACACAGAACCGTAACCTATTCAAATCTTTTGAAATTTTCATATAGAATTGAACCTTCTTTTAAAACAAGTATGATATATGTAAAGGTAAAGAGGGCGTATAGGCAATCTCTACACGATTCCATTCTACTTTTGCCGTAAACCTAAGATATCTCTAATCTAAAGTTTAAGAATTTAAAGAAAATATCAAAAATATCTATAAATTACTATACATAAATTTTGATTATTGTACAGTTGTAGCATCTCTCCTTTTATTGAGTTCTGTTTTGAAAATGTGAATATCTTTCTTAAATGATAGGGGCTAGAGAGATGTCTTAGTAGATAAGGTATTTGCTGAGTAAGCATAAGGGCCTCTGTTCATCCCCAGCACCCATGAAAGGATTCAGGAAATGTGGCTGTACTCCCACCCCAAGGTTGGCACAGTTAGGAAGAGTCCCTGTGGCTTTCTGGCTAGGTAGTCTAGCCAGTCAGTAATTTCCATGTTCAATGAGATATCTTATATGTCTTAGTTACTTATCAATTGCTGTGACAAAACACCATGACAAAGACAACTTATAAAAGAGAGTGTTCACTTTGGGAGTTACAGTTCCAGAGTGTTAGGGTCCATTGCCAACACGGGAGCATGGCAGCAGACAGGCAAGCTGGACACACTGGACCAGAGCTGAGACTTTATATCTTGATCACAAGCAGGTGACAGACAGCTAATGGGGAATGATGGGGGTGTTTGAAATCACAAAGCCTGCTGTCATGACATAGCTTTTCCAAGAAGGCCACTCATCCTAGTCCTTCCCAAACAGTTTCCCCAAGATTGACCAAGCATTCAAATATGTGAGCCGTGGAGGCCATTCTCACCCAAACTGCAACCTGGTCTCAAAAAATAAAATGGAAAATCCATGGAGTATTACACTTGGTATCTGTATCTGACATGCACTTGGTTTTACACGCTCCAAGCTCGAACCTGTTTACATACTCACAAAATAAACAAACGTGTTAATAAAGTACAAGTGAAATACATCTTCATAAGCATTTAACCTAAGCATCTCGAACTTCCAGTTTTCTTTCATATTTGTTGCATTGCTTATGCTTCTGGGTTTTTCTTTCCATATATTGTTCAAGCATTCAGGAAATTTTAAAGTTCAAGGTTAACTTATTTCAAGTAGATATTAGCACAGCATTCATCTTCCCTCAGAGGTTAGAGTTATACTTCTGAAGTTGATTGTGATGACTTAATCTCTGCTTATGTCAGATTGTCCTTTAATATGAAGGAGGTTTAAAAATGCATAAATTTGAGCTGTGTTAAAGACTTGTATACACTATTACTGCTTTGTCATTAAGCTAAATGGGGTATTAAAGTCTTAAAACTACAGTTGTAATAAGATAGAGAATTCAACCATAGCTGCACATCTGAAGGAAATACTAATTGACGTTGCCCTCTCTTCAATTGTCCAAAATAGACTTGCTTCACATGGCGTTTTTAATTGAGTTATACCGTTCTTTTTCCTTTTGTTTTGATGGATGTGAGGCTCTGTGTGCTATAATTTATTAAATATGTGGGGATTTTGTGATTAGGCTTTCATTTTTACTTCTATAAAAGAGTAGTCTAGTAAATGTAAATATAATTCTTAATAAAGAAAATAATAATCTCCTTACATGACTATGATGTAATCCATGAAAAATCTTGATTAAAATTCAGTTATAAGTAACATTTTCATATTTAGTTATATTATCTACAGTGGACAATCTGGTTGACAAGAGTAAAGACCTAGACAAGACAGCATAGGCAGCTGCTTTGTGATTCTTCTTTTTTCCCCTTTAATTTTCCTCGGATTTTGAAAGATTTTGTGGCTAAAGGGAATTTAATATGTTTTCCTTTTAGAATGAGCTTCATTATACAAATGATATTGGATGTTTTCTCCTGTTTGTATATGTTTCTTGAATATCATGCTTGAGACAAAGAAGTAATTCTAATCCATACTCCAAACAAGTGGTATGTAATGACTAAGGAAAACACTGTTTGCATTATACTTAAATTCATTTTTTGTCTAATATTTTAGCTGGGAAGTTTTAAGATTCCTTCTGTCAAACATAAGATGGTGGTTGGAGGAATACTGCTTTGATGGATTCCGTTTTGATGGTGTTACATCCATGCTGTATCATCACCATGGCATGGGTAGGTACCTGGTATGTTATAGATGTAAAGGATGAGCTTACATTTCATTGTTAAGTTGTAGCCAGGGTATGTTCTTCTATAGAAACTGCATGGCCATCATAGTCAACTACACTTTTAATTGTCCATTGTTTATGCATTTTGTGTAGTCATTTCTGATATGAATTAATTAGAAAGAAATCAAAAGTATACACTTCCATTTCTATATGTCTTCTAGGAATAAAGGATCCTTAATATAAGGCTTTGAAAAATTTAAAGAACCATTTACCACAGCACATTCAGGATTTATTAAAGTATATATTCATCTTTTAAATGAATATATACTTTATATTATTATAAAATGATAAATAATAACATTTTGTGTATTATACATGAAGAATTTATGTGTGCCATTTACTTGATTTAAATTAAATTGAAGAATTGATCAGGCATCATTTTGAAAGTTACACAAAATTAGACTCAAAATTTAATTCCCAAATATAGAGATGATAGGTTTTTATTTTATTTTATTTATTTATTTAGTTGTTTTTTTTTTTTTTTTTTTTTTTGAAATTGGATCTTGCTGGTTAGACTACACTGACCTCAATCTCCTAATTCTTCTCTCTCAATCTTCCTCCAGAGTGACGGGATTTCAATTATGGGGCCCCATACTCAGCCTTTATTTTATTCTATATAAATACATTTTGGCCATATATTGGTGGCCAGGGGGATCACCCTTATGTCTTGTGTCTCCACTGAGACGCCATTGGAAAGAACTAATTTTTCATTTGCAAGTGGTTATCAATTGGAGATAATTTCTGGGTTAAAAATGGATGGCCAGTGCAACTCTTTGACATCTTTGGAGGTTCTTTGTTCCATAATGTTTCTTCAGGGCATTTTTTTAAACCTTACAGGCCCTTTGCATACATATTATGGCTTCTGATTTTGTGTTTTTATAGGATGCCTGTGTGCGTGAATTCTGTGTTTCTGTGTCTATATGAATTTCCTGTGCTCTTTCTTTGCTCTTTTTCTTCTGTTTGTTTTATCCTAGTCTAATAGATTTGTTTCTGTTTTATCTTATTATCCTTCTTTAGATGCCTATTTGTTTTCTAAGGTGAGACAGAAATGGAATGAATCTGGATAGGAGGGGAGGGGAGGAGGATCTCAGAGGAGCTGGGAGAGTGGATACCATAATCAGAATATGGTGTATATAGTGTAAATTCTATCTTCAATAAAATAGAACTTGTAAAACTATGTGTGGGTACATACTCCCAACAAGGAAATAAAGATGAGGAGATCTGTGTAGACAATAAATCTTGACAAGTGTCTTCTAAGGAAGGAGCTGAAGAGGATGATGACTGCTGCTTGTCCTTAATCCTGACAGTGCCAGTGCTTGGAGGACAGAAGTTACAGCTGTCACACACCAGGCTGCACCTATAGCTGTCCTCCAGTTTAGATAGAAGTTGTCTGTGAGGAGACAAAGACAAACATAGAGAGAGGCAGAGATCCTTTCATAGTTTAAATCTGCCTCTGTTGAAGGCCAGGAAGGTCCCAGGGGTCTGAGATACTGAGGAAATGAACAAAAATTTATGGAGATGTGAAATACATTTCATGAGTAGAAAGCCCAAGAAATCATAAGGAAAAAAAATTCTTAGTCTCTCTCTATCTCTCTATATATTATGCATATCACTTATATAAAATGTATATATTAAGTAATATATTAAATGATATATATTACTTAAAATGTCAAAAACAAAACCTAAAATTACAAAGCAAATGGACAATAGATTATAAAAATATGTGATGATGTAGTTAGGATAAAGATGCAATATTTAATCTGTAAACTCTTTGATGACATCATTGAGATCCAGGAAGAAAAAAGTAATTTATTTCATGGATGAAAAAATGTCTGAATTCATGGTAGACTGTTGCCCAAAACAATATATTCAGAATTCTTTGGGAAATAAAGTGTGGCTTATGATTTTGATAGCTGAATGGTAGGGAGCTAGAGAAAATAGGGAATTTTAGCTGAAGGATACAATATTTCAATTTTTAAGACATATATTTGGGGGATATAACATATAGGATGATCAGTATGGTTATCTGTACTATATTTCTGACATAGAATTTAATTGAAAGTTACATTTTTTTATGCCACCCCGTTCCTAACTTACATATATGCTCTACTAACAGTGAATAGGGTAAATGTGATTAATTTGCATGGGATAATAAATATACATGTACACCTATATATGAGTATTATCTTGGGCCAGCAAGATGGCTCCACAGATAAAAGTGTTTGCTATGCAAGCCTGATGACCTGTACTAGTAAAACTGGGTCGAAGAACTTACTACATGAAACAGTCCTGTGTCTTCATTTGATTATCTTCATGATACCTCAACAACAATAATAAAATAAAAATAATTTTAAAGTTTCTCTGAGTGACTTATGGAGACACACTTTTCATCCATTCCATATTGTAAATGAAAGAAGAATGATGTTAGTAGAGTGGGAAGAGTGACAGATAATTATTACTGAGGTGCATATGCGAAAGAACATGAGGCATGGACTTTCGTAATTACACATTAACTTATCCTTTAGTGCCAGCCACCAGCAAATGGACGTGATAAAACAAGGGTCAAAATAAAGTGCTTAGGTAAATGGAACTGGGGGGAAGGCTGGTGTTAAGAATTGATTTGATTTAGTGTAAATAAGAGTAAACTGTCAAAAGAATGCACAGTGAATGATATGATCATTCTAACCATGCTTTAAGCAAACAAAGTAAGAAGTAGGTTAGAAGAGGCGGTAGAGAGTTTACTGCTAATGTATTCATCATCACAGCAAAGCTCTATTGCATCCTTCACAGCCCTTTTAATGTAAATAATAGTTCTAGGTTAAAAGTGCTTTTCATCTTCAGTTGTCTCTGATGCAGCTTATACGAAGATAATTGTTGTTCTGTTAACTGAATACCGCTCTGTAATTGAAAAAAAAAATGCAGCTGTTTTGTTGACATTCTGAATGCTTCTAAGTAAATACAATTTTTTTTTTATTTAAAAAAAAGTGCTTTTCACTTTTTCTCTTATTTATCTCAGAGGGACCAAGTAGAACCCAACATTGCCATACTTTTATTGACTAAATGTGTTCTTTGACATGTGTATTTGATGCATTCTGATTAAGTTCCTTTGCTGGCTCTCTTATCTCATTCCATTGCTACCAACCATGCCTCCTCCCTCCCAGACCCTCTCCCAGATTCATGACTCGGTTTTGTTTGTGACCCATTTATTTCATCAGAACCGTCTGTGTGACCAGAGGATTGAGACTCTCTGCTTGAGCCTGTTGTGGTGGGTACCCACATAGAGGCAATAAATCCTGCCAGGATCAGTCCATACCCAGTAGCTCAGTAGTGTGTATTATGGCCTCCTTAAGCCCTCCTGTACCCATGCCTGGCTGTTTCAGGGACTATTCATTTTCTGATATGGTAGGAATGTGTTGGAAATTTGACATTATCATCCCATTTCAGTTGCAATACTTATTTCACTGCTATACAATTTAATTAGAATTAAATTACATCTTTTAAGCGCTCTTTGTGTTGTTTCTTTCGAACAGAAATTGATTTGCAGGATTTTCTGATCTCTGAATATTGAAAAGGAATACTGAGTTAGTACATTTTCAGGTGGTAACTTCATTACACTTCCTTACACTAGCACACTCCTCACAATTTTAGATATGTTTCATAGACTTAAGATTTACCTATTTATATACTATATTCCTTTTCCCCGCCCCCCTCCCTGTTAATCAGGTCAAGGTTTCTCAGGTGACTATAATGAATATTTTGGACTACAAGTCGATGAAGATGCTTTGATTTATCTCATGTTGGCAAATCATTTGGCTCACACATTGTATCCAGATTCTATTACAATAGCAGAGGTAAGAATATGTGACTTTGCACCATCTGACGCCCTTTAATACAGAATATTCCGTTAGCATACAGCATTTGAATAACTAAACTCATGTCAGCAATAGTTGTAAAAATGGAATTGTGCTCTGACCATGGCCCAGCCATCTTGTAAGGATAGCACAATCTTTGGAATTCACTGTTTTCCTAATAGGTGATTATTTACAGTAATTGCTTGTCACTATTCCATGGTTAGAAAGTACATGCCAGTGGTTAGGAAGTAAAAATGTCCTAATCAGTGGACAGGACCTTCTGCCTGAGACCTTCAGTGGTGAAAAGAATTGAGTATTAATGTATGCCTGTCAGTCTATTAATTAATTAATTAATTAATTTTCTGGTTGAATCATTAGAGATGACATGGATCCCTGCCTGCACACTTTTCTGAAGCATTTTGTGTTCAGATGCGATTACCTTTCTTGTTCATGTTATTGCTCTCAGGCTGCCAATGTTCACTAGTTATTCATGATGACTAAAAGTTCATGATTAACTGTCCCAAAGCTGTGCTGCAGTGATATAATTTTGCATATGCGTAATTGGCAATTCTCTTCTTGGGGATACATGTGATAAATTAAGAAGTTTGTTAAATGATTCTGCTAATTTTGATTTAATATTAACTCCCCCTGTGGTTTTATGTATCTTCTAAGTAGGAATTATTAATAAAATTGAAGTTAGCGTGTTAGTAATTGTTATATGAAGTATAGTCATGAGCATATAAGATACTAATCTTATGTTTAAGAAGAGTCAGAATTAAGCTGTATCCTTGTCCTGTTGGCATTCCATTTACTGCGGTGAGTTTCCTTCTTATAGAATTTATTATTTTTATACACATTTTCTGCCTGTCGTTTCTCAGAAACAATAAACTCTAGCTACTTTATGTAACTCTATTGTTAGACTATGGTTAGAAAACAGTTTTATTTCTGTCAGACCTTTTGCCTTTTAAATGTCATTTGGGTATATTTTCAAAAGATAGTTCTGAAATAAGTTCTTACATAAAATTAAAACACAAGTCTAAAACTACAATATACCAGTAATAATTCATAGTACCTGCTTCACTACCTGTGCTCAGAGCTATTAGCTGTTCTTTGTTCTGAAGTGCTTTTAACAGAAAATATTTTAAATCCTATTTTACTTCTGAAAAACAGTATTTTAATTTATCTGTCAAACATCAAAAATGATTTTGTCAATAGTATATGTGACAATCTAAAGCAGAGATAATCTATGTGACGAATTACTACAAACAATTAATGACAGTACAAATAAAAAGTGAATGGTGAAGAAAAAGAAGCAATTACTTAATACATGAAAGTTAAAATTGTTACATTGATCTTTCCACTCATTTCAAGTAAAATGGCACCATCATCTAGGGAGCTCTTGTCTGACTATCAGTGTTTCTACCAAAGAAACTCTCAGACTTTACTCTACTTTATATTACTTGGTTTTAGATTTTTTTTAAAGGCAAGATGTGCTTTCAATTTATTCTACTCAAATTGAAAACTGCTTCAATTTCAATACATGACTTCTCTGTCTAGTGGGAGTCTTTTCAAAGTGTAGAATTGATCTTCATGAACTTTTTAAAAAAGTTGGTAAAACGAATAAGTGATAGAATTTTATATAAATTTGTATAGTAGAAATAAGAATTTATTACCAATTACAATTATAACAAAAACTTTTTAGAGAAACTGTTCACCATTGTTCAAAGTTTTTTCTTAATTAATTGAAATATTTTATATCACTTATCTTCTTGGTCAGTAGCCAGAAGTACTCTTTAGATTTTAAAGAACTGGATTTATTTAAATTCGAAACACACAGTCATTCTTATATACTATATCATTGCACACATAGGTTTCATAGTTGGAATGTATTACCTTTATATTTATTCTTTCTTTTATATTTAAAAGGGTGGCCACCAGCACCTCACTTTGAAAAGGAAACTTGGAATAACGCATGAGCTAATGAACATCCAATGATTCTGATTTACGGATTGTGACAAATTTGATATCCATGTTTTTCTTTTCTTTTATTTTTAAAAGATACATATAATACAGACTATATATCTGTTTTCTCAAGTAAAGTTACATATACTTAAATTTCAACCACCAGCAATCATTCCAGATCATTTGATCACAATAAACCTTTGCGAAGTATTTTGTCCATAACTCCAGCATCTAATAAGGAGCCCGATGTTTAATAGATTCTCAGCTCATTTTATATCAGCAAATTGAACTGAATTCCTACAATATCTGTGAACGTATCACTTCTGTTTTGATAAGTACTCCTTTTAAAATGTTTTCCCTGTTGATCTTGATTCATTCTGTTTCCATCATAAGCTTTAAAGAACTGTGAGGAAATACAGTGCTATGTTTAAGCATTTTAGTTCCCAGTGGTTGTATCCTGACATATCGTGCGTTTATTTGTGTTGGTCTACAATAAGAAGGAGGTAAATTAGTTTTGAGTCCACAGAAGTCAACTATTTGTTTTTCCATGCTTTTCTGTGGGGAGAATTTGCCAATGAGATTATCAAAACAGCAGCATTTCAGCTACCTCAGATTTCAGAGGGTGATGTCATTTTGTAAGAATTTGCAAAGAAGGGTTTGAATGAGACATATGTTGAAAAGCTTGTCACAAGCCTAGACGTATGTACTTTAAAGGAGACAGTATATAGAGCTTAAAAGGTTTAGCAGATACTGGTGGAGAGGTCTAAGTCTCTTCTTCTACTATATGTCAGTTGTCATATATGGGCTGTTAAATATGGTCATTTCATGATAAGTGTAGGTGTATGCGTGTTTATGTCCTCATTTATGCATGTAGATAAATCAGATAAATTGCTTATCTTTTCCCTTTTGGCACTGTTAAGTCCTTCACCCAGAACATATTTATTAAATACCTTCTTTGTGTCAAGTGCTAGCCACTAAGCAAGAGTCTTCGGTCACATTAGCCAACAAAAGCAACTTCTTCCATTATGTGTCTTACAAACAAGTTATACGGAAACAGAATACTGGGTAGGAAGATGTATAGCAAATGCTTAATGTCTGATGACTTAATTGAATCTTTAGCTAAAGAATTTTATATTTCTACTATTAGATACTGAATTTTATTACAGTACAAAATAGAAGCAAACTATCTCATAAGATGTTGATTGTTTTTGTAAAGAGGAATTGGAAATGGTGGAACTCCGTTTGAAAACATATAGTCTAGAAGAGGTAATTAAGAGTAAATAAGACTGGCCACAGACACTGAACAGAAGAAAATTATTTGTTTGAAATCTAGTGCCGAGTTAGAATGATAGTATTTAGCTTGTATTTTGCTGTTGTTATTACAAAAATATCTTCTGCTACCTCAGTATCCTTTTGCCCAATTTCTCAGCTCAGTTGTCTATTTGATTATCATTTACTTCTCAGTATTCTAAGGTATCATGACAGGAGAAAACACTGGCAACAGATGATGTCTGATGTCTGAGCCATGACTCCACCATTAGTAAGCCTCTCTCTTTCAAGATTCCTTCACCTCAGTGAGCCTTTGTTTCTGTATCTGCTAATGAAAACACCCAGTGGCTGATCTCAGTGACTCTTTCCAGTGTAACCTACTGAAATGAAACCACCTTATTGCCTCACTGTTAATGTATTCCCCGTGTTTTCCATTTCTTCAGGATGCAGTACTCACAGGGCTAGACATAGAAGTATAGCAGAGATAGGCTGTACACATTTTTTTTTTTTTGGTTTTAGTAAACATGGTAGGTGAATTTGTTTTAAGCCTCTAAGATTAAGCAATTTTTGAAAATACTTTTACTTTGCTTTTGTTGTTGTTCTCAAGTTGATACTCATGAAAGGGAAAATAGCCCTTTGGAATGAAAGTTGTGCTAGTGTGAAAACATTAGAAAAATGACATAGGGGGAACTAATATGTGAAGTCAAAATTGTGTTTGCTTTTACAATTATGTCATTAAAATACTCAGAAATATATGCCTTTTTTAACTTCATTTGTTCGGTCTGGACTTTGCTGTCATGAAATTAACTTGAATAATATGAGCTGATAATTATAATACACTTTGTTTTAGGATGTATCAGGAATGCCGGCTCTCTGTTCTCCAACTTCCCAGGGAGGAGGTGGTTTTGATTACAGATTAGCAATGGCAATTCCAGATAAATGGATCCAAGTAAGTTTCTATGTTATTTTTCACTCCCCCATGTATCACATATGAATTTATTTGTTCAATTTAATTATTAATCATGATCATTAGTTGCAGATATAGGTGAAACATTAGTTCACCTGTGAATGTGTCATTGTGCTTTTGAGAACCAACCATAAGATGGTTCTCAAAAATTTAAAGGAGTATAGCAAAGTTTTCACATTTCTATTATTCCAGCAAGAGAATAATATTAATAAAATGTTGAGTAGAATTTTGCCTTATAATTGCAGATCTGTGGAACTGTAGTGGTCTGTACTTAAAACACATCAAACTTTTTCAAAACATTTATCCCTATCCACAATTACCTAGTGATGTAGAAATTGCTTATTTTTTTTATATATTTTCTTCAGAGTGTGGCCTTTCACTCAGCAAATCTAGGTTCACCTGTACCTTCATTCAACAAATCCTTACCAAATATCAAATAGGATAGAATAATCATAAATGGTAGCTACTTATTTTTTCTTACAGTTTTATAATTTTAATAATTCAAATAATTTAGATTCCCTCTATCCCTCTCTTTATACCTTCCCCATCCCCCCCCGTGTGTGTGTGTGTGTGTGTGTGTGTGTGTGTGTGTGTGTGTGTGTGTGTATTTACATGAGTTTTCTTAAAGGACCAAAGGCATTATATAAACTTAGGTTTGAAAAGCACACTTTGAGCCGGGCGGTGGTGGCGCACGCCTTTAATCCCAGCACTCGGGAGGCAGAGCCAGGTGGATCGCTGTGAGTTCGAGGCCAGCCTGGGCTACCAAGTGAGTTCCAGGGAAGGCACAAAGCTACACAGAGAAACCCTGTCTCGAAAAAAAAACAAAACAAAAAACAAAAAACAAAAAACAAAAAAAAAGAAAAGCACACTTTGTGAAGATATGGCTATCTATAATCATGGGCCAAATAAATATAAGAAGTAAGACATTTAGATGAATGAACATAGCTTCTTGATGAGCCCTTAAGTATGCATGAACTATTTCCAAGGGCCACAGTGACAGAAGTGTTTCACTTCCTGTTGGGAAACTCATAGGATCGATGAACGATGTGACTATACTAATCACTTGCTGTCCTTTATGTCCCTCAGGCAGGTTCTACATTGCTCAGCTCTGATAGTGAGGCTGTCCCAACTTGACATCTGCTTTTCCTTTAATAATGATTAGTAGGTGCATGAGCAAGTATTTTCCAAAGTGTATTGGGCTATGTGATTGTTCTGGATTAGTACATTGAAAGATGCATTAAGTTTGTTACTATACAAACTGTTTGTCTTTGCACATTTCTTCCTTTGGCATAAGATTATCAGCCCAAATTTCTTATCCCTTCTAGTCTTTCATGTATAATTCATTTTCACCTTCAATCCAAATCCTACATTTTAACCTGTTCCTAAAATTCTTCACCATACTTTGTGTAGGTTCAAGAATATATCAAAAGTATAGATCAACCTAGAATTATTTCCTACTCAATCATAGCTCACGGTGGGACATAATCTTTTTAGAATGTTGATGGTGTTTCCCCGCCTCTAAATCTTTAAAATTAGCCCATTCAACCTTTTAGTACCTTCTGTATAATAGTAGGCAGTATGTCACACAAAAGGAAAGATCACCATCTAATGCCTAAGATCCGACCATCTTGAATTCAGAAACCCTTTGAAGGCACATGACATTTCCTGTTTTATGCATCTACTTAAGAATGTTTCTGCATGACAAATTTGTGGCTTTATTTCTAAAAGGTTAAAATCTAGATGGTTAAGTTATTCTTAAGTCCTTGGATACAGTGACTTGGCCTTGTTTTTTATGAGATACATAGTTAAGAACACAGCTCGGGCTGGGGATGCACTCAGCTCCTGGGAGCATTGCCTGCCCTTCCAGAGGACCTGGTACAGTTCCCTGTATCTGTTGACTTTCTGACTCATGAGGACTGTAACTCCAGTCCCAGGAGTTCCAACACCCCCTTCTGGCCTCTGCAGACACTACATCCATATAGTACATAGACATATGTTAAAGACAAAACAACAAGACATATAAGATAAAAAAAAAAATAGTTTACAATTCTTTTAAAATAAATAGATGGCAGTCATTGTCTCCAATAGCAGTGAAACAGAATATATTAAACTAGATGACAAGACTAGTGGAATATATATGGCTTTCACTATCATCTACTCAAAAGATACGAATGTTAGATTGCAGTCATGATTTTGTTACACAAAGTTATGTGAAATATTCCCTTTGTGTTCTTTTATACTCACTTGATTAGACTATCATTATATGTTAACCATTTCCGTAAGAAATGTTTACAAAGATATGGAATACTCATTTTGCCTGATCGGATGTAAATCACTGAAGTTAGCATGTAAAGGTGAGGTATGCATTTACCCATGCTCCTTCACTACTCATCATATGAAGGGATGTATGCATTTGGAACTGTTCTCTGCTTATCCTACCTGAAATTTTTTTACCATTCAATGTGTTTTGTGTGGCATAGACATGCATTATACTTACTTTTTTTGTGTTATAAAATTATATATTTAGGTACAATTTGTAACAAATAAGTCCTTCCGTGTTGCTAATTTGTAAATTTATACAGTGCCATAATGAATATGGCAACATTGATCTAGGTAAGATATAGAATCCTCCCATGCTGTCTTTGTAGATGTCCATTCCATTCTGACTCCCAGTCACTCCTTGTTCCCGAGCAGTGACTCTTGTGATTTCCACTCTTATCTGTTTGCAGTTCCTCAAATGGACTGTAAGCGGGACCATGTAGTTTGTAATTTCCTGGATTATCGTTTCCTCTTAGCAAAATTCTCTGGAGGTTCACATATATTTTTCTGGTACCAGAAATTTCATCAGTTTTCTATTGAAATGACAACTTGCCACAGGTTTGGAAACTTGCTGCAGTGCTCAGGTATTATCTCATCTTCAGACTGCATCCATCGTATTATCATATTTGGAGATTATAAGCACTCAGGGAGGTAACACAAATATATGAATAAGAGAGAACAGGAACACTAGGACCATCTTGCAATTTTGCCTAGAAGCAAGTTTCCTCAATGCTTTGAACAGAACATTGGCCCGATCAGAAAAAAAATAAAAAAAGAATAATAGAGAAACTGCATTTAGGACATAAATTCAAGCAACCTCATCTTGAGTAGGCTCACATGGTAAAGTAATTTGAATGATATCCATAGGTCTGGGAAGAGATAAAACATCAAGTACACAGTGGTAGACACTAGGAGGGAACACTTCATGTGAAGGATGAGGGTCAGCAGGCCATGTAGAGAAAGTATTTAACTCAGAAAGAGCAATTACTGACCCAAGAGATGACATCTGAGGTCTTAGGTCAGCGGCATCACAGCACGGTAAAAGGGCAGAAGCCAGACCAAGGAAAATGAAGTAGAAAGAAAACCAGTGTAGTCTATTAAGATAATAATTATTTTATAATTAGCATTTTCACTCTGAAATAATTGTTTTAATTATCATTGTTTATGAATGGAACAAAATACTCTTCTTGCTAAAACATTTTTAAGTCTAAAAATGTAGCAAGTTTATCTCTAGTGTTTTAAAGTTACAGGAAGACCCAGTGTGAAAAAACAGGAAAGTGAAGCAAAATTGACTGCCAATCATGATGTTTCAGTTATTCCAGGTTATAGAAGAATGGCAGAAATCTCAAAGTATAATTTAAGACATATGCAGAAAAACCACCAATCACTTGCACACCAACACTAATGGTACACCCTTCCATTTACACATACTATATTAAAATTTAGAGAAGGATATAAGTGGAATAAATACGTACAGCAGAAAAATAAATGAAACCTAGCATTGTAGCCTTGTTAATATCTTAGGGATAGATAAATGCCTGCCACGGTTGCCATTTCACTTAATGCTCTTGAATGCTTATGTGTTTTGAAGATACAATTTTATTTTCAGTATAACCACAAACAATAGCATCATCACTATATCTACATGTCAAATAGCTAATAATATGCTTTCAGGTTGAGGTTTAAAGAATGAAAAGTATGTGTTACTTAGGAGTTTCTTTTCCCTCTTGTGTGTAGTTACTTAAAGAATTTAAAGATGAAGACTGGAATATGGGCAATATAGTATACACTCTCACAAATCGACGCTACCTTGAAAAATGTGTTGCTTATGCAGAGAGCCATGATCAGGTAAATGAATATGTATAAAGTCATTTTTCTTCTCTGTCAATATTTATCTTCCTTTTAATCTTTGTATTCTGTTACATCTCTAAGTACAAACCGTTATAGTTAAGTACAGGTATTGTAACATTTATGTACATATGTACATACATACATAAATCCACATTTGAAAAGCATTGTAAAGTTCCTTCAAATGTCCATAAATTATACTTCTGAGTACTTCACATTGAAGTTGCAAGTATTAATGGTTTCTTTTGCCATAGGAATGGTGGTTTTAATCTAGTGTGTTGGTATTGCCACGATAGGTCTCCACCTACAGTTTTCTCAATTTACATTTTCTTCCTCAACCACAGGAGCCTGCTATAATTGATCATCACCCAGGCTGCACTTGTCCCACTTTACTTTCAACCCTCGGTTGCAGCCTGAGCTATTTTCCAAAGAGCACGCCTCAACTCATCAAGCCAGTTCTATTGGCTGGAGCTTGGCACTCAGCGTCACTCATGCAGGACAGGTTTCATCCCTTCCCCAGCTCTCTGCCTTCTATTCCATCCTGTCATACTTCTGCCTCTTTCTGAAAGGTCTTCTTTCAGTCTGACACTTTCCCCCTTACTTCACCAAAGAGACTCCCACTCAGACCTGGCTCAAGTATCACATTCTCTATAAAGCTGTATGTTATTCAGGGTGGAAAACTTAGCTGCCTCATGCTCTATATTCGTATCAAGCATTAGGGCAGGCAGAAAGTGTGTCCCCATTCATTTTTCACCCCTACACTTGAGTACTGTGACTGTTCCTACAACACTCAATGAATGTAGTATGTCAGGACAGGAGGCACCATTTAGCAATTGAAAGCTCTTTTAATTCTTTTTGTGTATGTGAGGCACAGTTTCTCTATGTAGAACTAGATGTCTTAGAACTTGCTGTGTAGATCAAGCTATCCTGAAATTTGCAGGTATCGGCCTGCCTCTGCCTCCTAAGTGCTGGAATTAAAGGCATATATCATGGAGCCTGGTTCATTATTATTCTTATATGCATGAAAAATATTAAAAATTCCATTTTGTGGGTAAAAATTGAGACAAAGAATATTTTGAAATACTTAGGAATGTCTATATTAAGAGTATAAATGTATTCATTATTCTAGTATTAATAGGCATGTTACACAAATACTGACTTTTCAGTTTTCTCTTGATAGGAATGTGCAGGTACACAGGCCTTTGGCGTAGCCCCTGCCTCACACTCTACCATTTTCTGTTGCCTGTGAATACAGCAAACTTGAACACAACTGTGCTTGCTCAATTTCATGGTTTCTTTTTTTTTTCTTTTTTTTTTTTGCACTATGTGGCATATTTAGACACTTGCCATACATAATTTATTCACCTAAAATATTTGCTGTTTTGAACCTTAAGTAGAAGTTTGTTGAACTGTAAAGTAGACCTATACTAAATTTACAACTACCAAATTAGGCATAACTTTCTTATCAACTCAAATTGTAATGTCTATGATCTATATAAGTGATCAAGTACATACCTATAAAAACACAGACTAGAAAAGAGCAGCAGTTTAAAGGGTAGAACGTCAGGGAGTCGGGGGTGAGAAGTTCTCACTAAGTATGAAACAGTGAAAATTGCCAGCTCTGGTGGCAAATGCCTTTAGTCTCAGCACGTGGGAAGCAGGTGAATCTACCTGAGTTTGAGGCCAGTCTGGTCTACAGAGTGAGTTCCAGGACAGCCAGAGCTATACAGGAAAACCTTGTCTCAAAACAACAGCGCAGCACCAGCAACAACAGCAATAACAAAATAACAAAACCCCCAGAGAAAATTAAAATGCATGTATAAATTATTACTTTTTGTGAATAAACATAGAAATCACAGCACATTGTAAATTACCGACATGTATATTTGTTTGAATAAATAAAATAAAAACTATATGGGTTGAATAAAAAAAAATTGAAAAAGAAAGTTTGTAAATTTATTTTGTAACTTTTTGCCCTATCTGTAAAGAAATGTAGATTTGCTGAGAATTGTTTCATTCTTTTAAGGAATATAAATTGTTGGGAATGTCAATAATGAACCAAATGCTTCATTCATTACCAAAGCAAATGTGCGCTCATTCTTAAGCTTATTAAAAGATACCTAGACACCTATTTATACAATGAATAACTCTAAGTACATATAATACATGGTAAGAGGTATTCTATAATTTTTAGATAAATTCTTAACCTTAACTATTAAGTATCTAAGATTATCTGTATCCCAATGGGATGTATTTTAGAGGGCTATTTGACTTGAAAATCATCTTCCCCTGTGAACATAAAGTCCAACACTTTTTAAGCAGGATCGGAGGTGACAAAAACAAACAGGTATACAGAAGCATTAAGTAGGAAAGGCAAATGGTTTAGGGATGTGTGCTACAGATCTTGCACTCACACTTCAAAGAAGTCATTCTAATTAAAATAGCTTAGTGGGATAATAGGTTTATAATTTTAAATAATTGCAAAGTGAAACTCTCGGCATACTGAGATTGTGGGTTACCCCATACTACACATTCACTATCTACTCCCCTTCTGTCAATGATGAATACTTTCATTAGTTAACTGTCTTTACTCTTCAGTAGTACATGTGGTCAGAGGCCTCTTTTCTGCTACCTAGAGCATTAATGAGTCATCTGTCCTAGTCATCATTGGTAATGTTTACATAAACTAAACTAAACTTAAGTGGCAAATAAAGTAAGAATGCAAGCTTGAATTTTTATCTAATGATGGGAACAAAGGATCTTTGTAATTTCTTTTTCTACTTTACCATTTCATATACATGCATATGTATATTTTAAATTTTTCCCATTGTTCTCAAAACAAATGAAATCATGGTATATATATATATATATATATATCATCTTTTTGGCCAGGTAATATTCTTACCATTATAAGAAACATTTCAGAAAATTTTAGAAAATTGTAAGCACTATCCTAGGTGTAACAAATAATCTGCCTTTCAGCAAAGAAAGTAACCACTGGAAATTAATAATGGTCCAAACCCCGTCCAATTTGGTTTGCCCACCATATAGCCTTGTGTTCTGCTGCTGTAAGCTCTAACTGCGTAGTCTCAGTACCCATGCTCCTGGTTTATCCAGTGAATTGTTTCTGTAGGCACTGGTTGGCGATAAGACACTGGCGTTTTGGCTGATGGATGCTGAGATGTACACGAACATGAGTGTTCTGGCTCCTTTCACTCCAGTTATTGATCGAGGAATACAACTGCACAAGATGATTCGGCTCATTACTCACGGGCTTGGTGGAGAAGGATATCTCAATTTCATGGGTGAGTGTGAGTTACAGAGAAAGTAAATCTGTGCTTAAAATGTTATCTAATGTAAGTGATGAAGAATACTTTGGTTTTTCAGATTTAAAAAGAATATCAACTTTGATTTTATTCATTATTTTTGTCAATCAGAATGCTGAAATATTTTAATCCCAAAATTATTATTTAAAATGTCTTCCTTCTGATGTTATTGTAGCATTTTAATATTAAGCAAAGTAATGTTGTAGTTGTCAGATAACAAACTAATAAGCAAATGGTTTGGATTTTCTCTGAAATAGTTACATGCGAGATACTTGTGTCACAGTGTGAAACTCATGGCCGAGGGACATTGTGAAGAGCAAAATACTTAGTTTTGAATGCAGCGAACTATTAGATGGTCCTTACCCAAAGAATGCTGAATAATAAGATAAGGAAATTAACTACTATGTTTCTATATCTTCTTCCCTCCAGCAAACATTTGAATGCTTGGGTTTTAGGAGAGTCGGGCTTGTTGACTGGCGAACAATGGGCAAAATTATAAAAAAAATGTCCAAGAGCCTGAGTTGTATTTCGACAAAATATGCTTCCCAGTGTTAGATTTATTTTGTATTTTTCTGAGAGTTGTTGTATGAAATCTCAGGTTTTTCAGTATCCTCTCTTGTTTGCAAGCTGTAAGTTTGAAGATAGGCTTCAGAAAGTTCCTAAGGTGGACCACTTTGATGTATAAATCTAATTAACCTTATCAATAAAAACCTGGAGTAACATATAGGACTAAAAACCTGAAAGATCAGAGAAGTAGAGAGCAGCCACGATTGCTTCCTACCTCTTCCATTACTGAGTTTTGGGGACAGGAAATATCTGTGTACACTACTTCCTGTTTCTTGGTGTTTCTCTTAGTAGAGCAATTTCTGTAGATTTGGGGCATTTGTTAATCTTCTGAAGATTGTTAATCATAATATTTCCAAAACATTCATTTTCACATATTATATTCAACTTAAGACAGACAAGTGTTTGTTGGGAAACTCTTTACATGAAACTGTCAAGAGTAACAAAATAAAGAAGTGTAATTGCTTCTAACATCTATCTTTCTATAGGATGATGAATTGACCACATGTGTGATAGCAAATTTAACTTTGAAGTTATTCTTTTGTATAGGGCCTAAAGCTCTTCCCTAATTTTAATTAATTCTAGCTTTTCTTTTTCTTGTACATTGCTTCTAATTTTAATGCATTCTTTAATAAAAATCAGTCTACCATGCTATGTTATCTATGTATGATGTTCCTCTGCTTTTAAATCAGTCATATCATAATAGCTTTAAATTTTATAATTAGTAAAATTGTTTGTAAAAATTAGTACTTCCCTACTAGCTGTCATGAATTTAAATATCTTTTTTTTTTTTTAATTTTGTCATCATGTCCTTGTACTGCCCCAAAGCCTTCAGTATCCCTGTGTCCTCTAGGTGACTCGTTAGTCTTCAATGGCAAAGCAAGCCCATCCCTGTAGTCCCTCCAACCCTGGCCAGGTCTTCTGCTTGTTCTGTTCCACCATCCAAACTATCTTTCAGTTTGTTGAATGCTACAGGCTGTCTCCAGTCTGGATCCTGGGACTTTTGCTCTTCCCTTCTTGGATGACCCCACTGTTACACCCTCTTTCCTCACCAGTCTGCATGCTGAGATCTTTCCTCTGTAACTGCACTGACTAAACGCCCATAATCACATACTTGGATGTGATTTCATATAGTCATGTTTTGATCACCCTTGATTATCTGGCATCTTTGATAAACTTACTACTCAGCGAGCATCCTGATTGTCAACATTGTACTTTCCAATCTATGGACTAGCTCTGCAGCATATTACAGAGCTCTAATGTTGTCTTAAGACAATGTTGGATGTGCGTATTCAGCCACACATTGTAATGTTCAACATTAGTTCATTAACAGTAATCACGACTTGCTCTTGCAAGTATAGTATGTTTTAAAACATTTAAGAAATTATCTTATAAAGGGGGAGCAGTTATAGAAGTTATGGTAGATGCGGGAGTAATATAATTATTTATGTTTTAGTCATTTTAATTTTTTTCATTTTGTAGAATTTTGTTTTCATTTTTCCACTGGTAGAGATTTTTTTAAAGTAAGAAAACAGTAATTTTTACTTAAATGGTTACATGTTTTTTATTTATTTTTGGATTGTTGATTTTTGCCTTTTAGTGTTTTTTGTTTTTGTTTTTGTTTTTTTTTCTGGTTGTTTTGTTTGAGAGAGACAAAGTACATGGAGTTGTACTTTTTACAAGGGATGCGGGGAGGATCCTGGAAGAGCTGTGGCAGGAAAAGTGTATGATCAAAACATATTCTTATGGAAAAAAATTTAAATCCAATGAACACAAAAAATAAAATGATTCCATAATTTTTTGAACATTTGGGTATACATTCTGCTTATCACATCATTCATCTCCATCTGTATGATCCTAAAAAAATATCAGTTTGGCTGATTTGCTTTTTTATTGTTTCTGTATATAGTGTTTCTAATTTAGGGTTTCAAAAAACATATATCATCAATCATAAGAGAACTACCGTGTTACTGTTAATAAAATATATCCCTTATTTTTTTTATTTTTTTTTCCTTCTTGCTTTTTCTACCAAATCTTAGTTCAAAAGAAATCTGGGGACAAAAGTTAGGTGACTATTAAATTATGCCTCATTCCAATGTCAGCTGCTGTTATCACAGCTCTGCTAGGTAAAGGGACATGTTTAGTGGTGTATAACTATGAGGTGACAGCAGCTGGGCCCTTGTTCATTCTCATGGTGTGTAACTTGAGAACATTACAAAATAATTATACTTAGCTCAATTTGTAGATTAGCCACAAATGTGTGGCTAATGACTGAATAGCTTAGAGGGTAAAAATGACCTGGTTGGAGTCTAGTCTTCGAAATGTTTATATGTATGAATAGGTACAAGGAATCTTTATTCTGTACAGTTATGTCTTTGTGGTAGTCTTGTGCCTACCTCACAGGTTTGCTTTTTTTTTTGGGGGGGGGGGTGAAATGATTTAGTGCATATATAAAATGCAGAGTGTTTCCAAACATGTAACCATATTCAATTCTTACATAAATTTACTATTTTTAATATTATTAGTTATAGGTCCTGAGTGGTGCTTTAATTGATTATAGGAGTTTTTTTTTTTTTAAATAATCTTTTTCAAAGGTTCATTGATTAATACAAGAGTTTCTTTAAGGTGTTCAATCCATTTATATTTTAAGGTGTCAGATGGTAACTGGGAATTGTGTCTTGATAAATTTGAAAGTGGATTTAGAAGGAAACTTAAGGACGATTTGGAGTTTGAGAGAAAAGAACAAGAGAGCAGGTGAACTGGAGACCTCAGTAGCAGCATCCAGGAACAGAGGGATGGGTCAGAGATTGAAAAGGGCATGCCTTTGGAAATAAAAGTTTAGGATGCAGTCAGGCTCAACAGTCCTTAAGCAGCTGCACTGGAAAGGAGGGTATGCTGAAAGAGTGAGAATTTCAGATTTAAATCTGAAATCTCAGATTTCAGACAAAAGAGCTTAAAATGTTGGCCAATATCAGGAAAAGCAAGAAGTTACACTTCTTTGTGTTCTGACTCAGAAAGTGGCCAGGCTTAGTAGAGAGGATCTGCAAGCAACTGAGTCCAGGGAGTGGATTGTGGAGTACATATTCATCTCTTGTGAAAGACAGTTTTACGCCTGTCTTTTAGCATATGTTCAGGTATATCATGTTTCTTGAAGTGACTGTAACAGACAGCTTTCCTGAGCAATATTTGCCTGTCGAGGTGACTGACAGGCTCATTTCGGGTAGCATATCTTTGTGATCCTATAATCTCTGAGGCAGGTTAGAATGTCTCCTATCTATCCAGAGCCAGAGAGGGTATGTGGGGCATATTCCTTTATTAAAAAAAAGTAATGCAATTGGCTAGATTAAAAAAATAATAGTAGAGAGAGCTAGAAAGATGGATCAGCATGAAGAGCCCTGGCTGATCTTGCAGAGGAGTTTGGTTCTGTTCCCAGAACCCATTATCACATAGCTCACAACTCTCTATAACTTTGGTCATGCTCTCTTCTAATCTCTTTATGCATCTCTTTACATGTGCTGTACATTTATACACACACACACACATATATACATACAATATAAATAAATAAATACATCTAAAAATTAAATGAATAAATCTATAAAATAGCTATAATTACCAAAAGGAGATACCCTTCCTTAATTGGCTTTAACAAAGCCCTTCTACTTCTTCTTTCATACGATATTGGAAGTCTTAAGGAGGGGAAGTTATGTTAGTTTTTCTTCTTTAAGCTAGTTTGTTATCAGACATTGGAAGTTGAGCCCAAAGTTGATGATAAAGGATATAACTATCTTTAGTGGTCTCTAAGCCTGCTAAGTCTGACAATCTACAGAGCAAGGACAGGTAATAATTATTTGCTAGGAATCATTGATATTTCCCCAGTTTATATTGTGTAATATATTAGAACATTTCTGTAGTCAGTATTACCAAGAGTAAATGTTACTTTTTTCATATACAACAATGGATACTGAATATTTCTACTAAGTCAACCTTAGATTTTTATATCTAAGAAGGAGGTCAGATTTCTACCTCCATTGTTTTGATTTATTGACTAAGCCTGACTTGTATTAATCAGTTAACTTGTCATATGTATCTTTTGGTTAGTATCTATGTGTCTATGGGATGCAAACACAGAACAGTGGAAGAAATTTAATGGTTTTTTATGGTTTACCTATCCACTCCATTTACACACACACACACACACACACACACACACACACACACACACACACAAGTATGCACACATGAGAAGGCAAATTGGCTCTTTTCAGGTCCAGCCTTCAAGGTGTCTTTATATGTGGATAAGCACTATACACAGTGACAAGGTAAATAGAGGATATTGTATAAGTTGGCAGCAAGGTGAGTTAGAAGAGGGTTTGTTTTTGAGCTTCTTCTTCTAAAACAGTTTGGAAGAGGAGGGTTCAAGAAAGCCATGTTGAAATCAGAGTAAAGTATGCCTAATGAAGCTGAGGGCTCATTTGAAATTAAACTTCATTAGTAACATTGAATTTAAAATAAATAAATAAATGGGAAACAAAAAAAATCCCAGAGAAATGAATTTAAGGTTTTTTCGTTGCTTTTTTAAAAATTTTTAATTAAGGATTTTTTTTATTCATTATACATACCAATCACAGAACCCCCTCTCCTCCATCCTCCTGCCCCTCCTCCCTTTCCCCCCTGCAACAACCCCCCATTCCCTCCTTCAACAAGGCAAGGTCTCCCATGGGAAGTCCCAAGAGCCTAGTGCATTCTGTAGAGGCAGGTCCAAGCCCCTTCCCCTGTATCAAGTCTGTGCAAGGTGTCCCACCATAGGTAGGACTGGACAAGGACCTCTGCGTAAGCAAGACAGTTTTTTAGCTTGATCTGCTTATGGATGCCCCTGGCAGTAGGATCAGGATTCATCACTGGCCCACTAGCTGGAGTTTTGGAGCCCACTACCTATGGTGGGACACCTAGCACAGCCTTGATGTTTTTTGTTTTTAAGCAAATTTAATGGATGGAAAAAGGCAGGGACTGTGGACAGGTCAGTAATTCAGAGTGTTTACTCTACAGGACTGGAGACCGAATCTGGGTCCCAGAATCCATATAGAATCTCCATGCCATCAGGCAAGCATCTGTCATCCCAGAACTCTTATATGGAGATATGAGGTGGAAACAGAAGAATCCCTAGAAACTAGAGTGCCAACTAACATGGCCTCAGAGAAGAAAAAGCAAGTCCCTGTCTCCAACCAAGGGGATAGCACAAACAGAGGCCCAAGGTTGTCATCTGACTTCCACATGTGCTATGGTTTGTGTGGACCCACACTCTACTTACGTGAATACACACACACACACACACACACACACACACAGAGAGAGAGAGAGAGAGAGAGAGAGAGAGAGAGAGAGAGAGAGAGAGTCTATACTTTGTAAAAATCTTTCAAGCACTCTATACTGTTCAAGAAAGTCCTTCTATTAATCATTGAGTGCCTTTATAGTTTTTTCTACAATATATAATGTAACTAGAGGATATGGCTTTAAACAATGGTTATTATTAATGATATTAAAATGGCTTTTTGAGGTTTTATAATCCTAGTAAAAATATGTTTTGTGGTTAAAAATAAATGTAAAGTGAAAAGCTTAAACTTCACACACAGAGTGGTCCTAGTGAGAACGTGTTGACAGCTAGCAGTGAAAGGGAAGATACAACTCCACAGATCTGCTGTGGGTCACCCAGCATTCTGGTGACTCCTGACTATCATGCAAAGGCTAAGCTTTCCTAACCAGTCAGCCAAACCAGAGGAATGACAGCCATATTACCTCATTCAGTAACCCCTCAGGATTTGTCCAGAATTAGGTGACTACTCTGCCTAGTAGTTATACTACCAGAATAAAATAAAAATACTGTTACTGCATCATCAATTCTTTATATACTTTTTTTAGATAACCAGGGTAATAGCATTGGTAGCACTTGAAGACTGCTAAGAAGTATAAAAGACAAAAGCAGATATTTAATGATTATGATGTTACATATACAAACATTTAAAGTATAAAGTAAAAGAGAATGAGGCCATACTGACAGCCCAGTAAATGCACTTGTTCCCAAGACTGACTGAGTTTGATCCCTGAGATCCACATAATGGAAGGAGAGAATCATGTTTTTCCCTGACTTCCTCTTTTTCTCCATTACATGTGATAGAGTGGGCACATGCACCCCCCCCCCCATGTAGATGCAATTTTAAAAAGGTCAAATAATAAAACATTAAGCATGTACCATACTGCTGTAAAATACTAGCAGATACAATGTAATTGGACTAGGCTGGCAACAAAGAATCTGTGCAGAATGTAGTCCCACCATCAGAAATCTAAGGCAGGAAGATTTTGCAGATTTATCTTACTTCAAGGCCTTCTCAGGGTATATGATGAGATCCTAGATATTAAAAGAAGAAGAGGAAGAAGAAGAAGAAGAAGAAGAAGAAGAAGAAGAAGAAGAAGAAGAAGAAGAAGAAGAAGAAGAAGAAGAAATTAGAAATATTTAGTCATTAGTTTGAAAATAATATCATATTTCTTGTGTTTTAAGTGTCAATTTTATTGTAAAAATGTCAACCATTGAGTGATCACTCCCGTAAAACACTTTCTAACTTAAAATATGTTTCCAGCACCAAATAGTTGTCTAACAAATATATTCTTCATTTAAACAAATATGTCTTTTTTAACTTCATGAAGACTTATTTATTTATTGCCAAAATGTGAATGCTCTGTGGATTTTTTTTTTTTAATCAGTAGCTTTCTGTCAATTTGTGTTCTGTTTGCCCCCTGGTTTGACTTCTTTCATTTTGCGTCTCCAAGAAACATATGCAGAGTGACAGGAGTCTGCAAACTTTTGAGCTGAGGAAGTGGGGCCCTTGTTACCTTTCTTGCTGCTCATTTTTTTTTTCTTCCTTATGGGGATTCTAGCATTACAGAAAAGCAATTTTTAAATGAGTACACCATTTGGTTTGAAATTTTAATGGGCATGTGATCTCTGGTATATCTCAAAGCATAAATGATTAAAATTTATCATTAAAAAAAAGATTGAACTGGAAAAGTAAAATCAACAGAACCAGCAAGATTTACCACTATACTGTAACAAGGTGTTCCAAAGAAGCTGAAAATTTGTGTTGTCAACATAAAACACAAATTTCCCAGGATATTGGATACTTACACGTAATTGAAACACCCAACAAAACCTTGAATCGACTGGGCTTGTTGACTTATGCTTTCTCACTTACTTCATACATGAAAGTTACATTTGTGGATTCCTTGTCTAGTCTCTGTCCTCTTCAATGCAGAAAAGTAAAACCAGAAATAAACTAAGTTAAAAATATAAAGAAGGAGCTTCAAGTGCAGAGACTTCTGAAAGAAAGGAGAGAGATGTCAACTCCAAAAATTCTTTCTTCTTTCCATATACCCACCTTCAATTTACAATTTTTCCTCTGTTCTCCTTGTTTCAAATTACTAGATGATTTACCTGCTAAATAGTTAATTTCCTGATCATATGTTGTGTTTGAATTTAAATGCAATAGTACTTAACATTAAAGACTTTTTTTAATACAGAGTGTTTAGAAAAACAAAACAGAGCTACGGGATTTTTTTTCCTTAAATTTTTGCCATATATAGACAAGTGGACATTGAGTTTTATGTTTTTCATGGGTTTCACATAATGTTTTGGAACCCCCTACAGTTGTTATCCTAATGGAAGTTAGAGAGTTAAAAGTAGTGTTGGTCCAGTTGGACTTCCAACTTTTGAATTCTCCTATACACTACCAAGGTATTTTTGAAGCCTTGACCCACGACAACTATTGTACATTTAGGTACATTTCTGTTGCTGTGATGGAATTCTGTCACTAAAGGCAGCTGGGAGGACAGAGGTTTGGCTTACAGTCCCACGGGGACAGTAGTCATGATGGGGAAGTCTTGGCCACAGTCAGGGAAAGCATGGCAGTCAGAACTTGGCTGGGACTTGGTTGATCACATTGTCATCCCCACACATGCAGCAGACAGAGAAGAGGGAATAGGGTGCGGCTATAAAACCCCAAAGCCCGAGGCTCCCCTCCTCCTACAGCCTCTGCATCCTCCACAGTCTGCTTCACCCCCTGGTGACCAAGTGCTCAGATACATACACCCATGAGAAGCAATTCATACTCAACCCGCAACAGAGATTTATAACCCTTGGCTCACCATTGTGTGTGGAATGGTTGTTATTTGAACAGAAGGGAATGGTTGCCATGGGCTTTGCTTTTGCTGGTCACAGGGGTGTGTTGAACAAGGAGAGCAAATCCTCCACATGGTAGATTTTGTAAGATAAGACGCAGTTACATATTTTAACATTTCTTTCTAATTGGATGTTTTATTCCTGAATTTAATTAGAATTTATTGCTGGAAGGAAATACCTAGTCATGATTAAATTTGGGTGTTTAAAATTTACTTGTTGGCTAACAAAAAGTAAGTCATGAACAGAAATAACAATTACTTTGTAGGTGAGAATTGAGTTCTTCAAACAGCTTTTCACATTCTCTGGGAGTTCCTAGCTGTGACCAGCAGTGTCTTCTATAATTACATGTCCCAGCATCTTAAGTATACACAACATACATTCCTTGGGCTCTCTGGAAATCTGGATGCCAAGGCGAGATACAATCATTGATATGCTGGGAACGCTATCTTTTCTGAAACCAATGAGAACAGTACAGAAAGCACTGAGTAACTCCAGCATCATGTTTTCGTTTGCTGATACACTCTTTTCCAATATTGTTACCTTCCATGCCAGAAATTATTTTAGATGCTATACTAAGTTGCTTCTTTCATTATATATTTATCTTTTATTGATTTATTTTGTTTTCTTGAGATGAGGAACTTTCTGTAGTTCTGAATATCTTAGAGATCACTATGAAGAACTGGCTGGCCTTGAACTCAGAGAGATCCTCCTGCCTATGCCTCCAAAGTGCTGGAATTAAAGGTGTGAGCCAGTAGGCCCAGCTAAGTTCTTGAGAGACACCACTTGTCAGAAATCCCAGTATTAATTTCTTTTAGGGACAACAAACTTAATATACAGATAAAGAACATGAAACATGAAGGTAGAAATGAAGGAAGTCTCTCACACACACAGAATTGCTAAAATACAAGCTGTTGTGATGACTCATCAAGTAAAGGTGATTGCCACAAGCCCAATTGCCTGGCTTCGAACCCCTGGAACCCACAAAATGGAAGAAGAGGAAGAAAAAGTGATTTCTGCAAGTTGTCCTCTGATCTCCAGAAGCATGTCCTAGGCTGCACATGGCCACAAAAACCACACATACATATACAAACACACAGAAGTGTAAAAGTAAATAAATGCAACAAAAATTGTTAAAAATGGACACAGTTGAAATAATTGGAAGAAAGTCTTTCAGGTTTTGACCTGCTTTGTGAAATAAATGGAAGATGGCTGTCTGACTTTTCCACCCATATTCTCTACCCCTAGCACCTTACACTGTGCTAGTGCCCAGAGGTCCAAAGCTAATGCCTCCTCAGTCTCCCTCTAGACACTTGAATGGTCATCTGCCAGGACATCGTCACCCATGAACAGCTGTTCTCTGACATTTATAAATTCAGAATATCACAAATAGTCTACACCTTAGGGCAAAGGACAAGATGACTGGTAGGACAAAGAGGGACAGTGATAATCTACTTATTGGTGGTGATTCCTCCAATGAAGACCTAGAGGTCAAAGATGCTATAAGCTCAGTCATCTTTGACATGGATGTGGCCATTCACCATCACTTATAAGAAGTCTGCCTCTCAAAAGAGGTATATGAGAAGTATTTCAAAGATGACATGGAATCATTCAAATCTACTTACAGAGCAGAGACCAGAAAGGATAAAACCTTTCATGACCGTAGCTGTAAAACAAACACATTCTTGATAATTTTATTAAATACCATTTTTTGATTACTGTTAGTCACATTTTCAAACCAGTATCAAGGCTGATTGATTCATGATTCCGTATGACTCAAAAAGTTCTCTCTTTGCTCCCTTGTCTCCACTGACCTCACCATTGCCTTAACTCCTTCTCAGTAAGACCAGTGTTCTTTCTTTCTTTACTCAAGTTACCATCTTCAAGTCTGAACTGTATCTCTGTGATTTTATCATTAATATTTAACTTTGAGTATGATAGCAAGGTTTTTAACCCCCCTGGATTACTGTGAGCATGATGTAAATCCATTTATGGTTTTATTTAAGGATTTTTTTTTTAGAAATGGAAAAATGTTAACCAATTTGGCAGTTAATTTGGATCTATCAGCTGCTGTCACACCTGGATGTGGCCTGTCAACCACATAATGCCAGGACTTGAGACAAATAGGACTAATACTGTGAGCTCTTCCTTTGACAGTGATTAATTTTGAGTGAAGACTTTTTTTTCTTTAATGCCATGTAGGTTTTCTAAAAGTAAAGTGTTTTTTTTCTTTTATTTTTTGAGGCAGGTTTGTTTTTTTTTTTTTTTTGCATAGCCCTGGCTGTCCTGGAACTTACTCTGTAGTTCAGGCTGGCCTCCAATTCAGAGATCTGCCTTCCTCTGCCTCTTAAGTGCTGGGATTAAAGGCATGGACCCCCTCTGCACAGCTAAGTAAACTGCTTTAAAACTGTCTTCAGAGAGTGCCCTTTATTTGACTATGTTTAAATGATCTCTTCTATATTGTTCCTGGAGAAGCTAGAGACCAGTGGTAGGTCAATACTGCAAAGCTGAGATGGTTTAGGTAACTACTGCAGGAGAAATTACCTGTGAGACTGGAATATAAAAAGCAAGAATCAAAGTTTTATTCCGGGTTTTAATAAAGGGGTGAATAGACCACATTTGTAACACAGCCATCATTTGAGACAGAAACTTACACATTTCATCACCTTTCATGGAAGCAGGTACTGTGGAAGAGCTTATCAAATGAATACAAAGGAGCCAACTCAGTTGAAGCAAAAAAAAAAAAAAATAGACAAAAAAGACCTCTTTTAAGAAAGTTAACAGATTATGCAAGGCCCTGACGATGCATGGGGTAGGACTTGGGAGATTTATATACATAGAAAGAGGTTAGTATAGTTTTAAGCTGGTGTTTAATAAATGTGTGCTAAAAGGGTTTAGTTGAGAAGGTAGCTAGAAGTTTATTTATAAAGATCATGCAGGCCCTATTGCAGAAGTAGGCATTATACTCGAAGTAAAATTTTAATAAGAAAATTATGAAGATAAAATTTGGGTTTGACGATAAGTTGAGTGAGCAAAGAAAGAACACTGGTCCCACTGAGCAGGTTGTAAAAGGAGTTAAGAGCAAGGGTTTTGCCTTAGAGCAAGTTTTGCCTTAGACAACCAGTAACTGGCAGTACCACTGACTAACATGGAAAAGGGGTTGGGGAGTCAACTTACCATGAAAGTAAGGACTCAGTTTTAGACACGCAACCCTTAAGCCTCATTCAACCATAAATGGCAACTAGGTGAGTTCAGAGACTATCGGGGTCTAGAAATCTAATTTAGAAAACCTTAACTTTGCAATTACCAACAGCTAGATTCATGAGGTCAACTCTAGGAACTGAGAACCATCACCCAAGAAAGGCACAGAGCAAGACCCAGAGGAGCACAGTGTCTAAACACAAGGAAGCCAGCAGAGGAAATTGCAGTTTCAGAAGAAGGAAGGAAAGGCACTGGGATTATACTGTCATGAGCACCAAAGACCAGATTTCAAAAGAAGAAATGATTAGAACAGCTGGTTTTTTATTTTATTTTATAATTTAATTTAATTTTACATATCAGCCACAGATTCCCTTGTCCTCCCCCCTCCTGCACCCTCCCCTCCTTCCCCCCAGCACACCCCCCATTCCCATCTCCTCCAGAGCAAAGACTCCCCTGGGGATTGAGTTCAACCTGGTAGATTCAGTTCAGGCAGGTCCAGTCCCCTCCTCCCAGGCTGAGCCAAGTGTCCCTGCATAAACCGCATGTTCCAAACAGCCAACACATGCACTGAGGACAGGACCCGGTCCCACCGCCTGGATGCCTCCCAAACAAATCAAGCTAATCAACTGTCTCACTTATCCAGAGGGCCTGATCCAGTTGGGGGCTCCTCAGCTATGGGTTCATAGTACATGTGTTTCCATTCGTTTGGCTATTTGTCGCTGTGCTTTTTCCAGTCTCCCTCATACAAACCCTCCTCTTTCTCGCCAATTGGACTCCTGGAGCTCCACCTAGGGCCTGGCCATGGATCTCTGCATCCGGTTCCCTCAGTCATTGGGAACAACTGGTTTTGCCTCACTGAACCAGGCCAAAGAGATTCTGAGAGTTATGGGACAAAGAGGTCCACTTTAGTAGGCTGAAAAGGGAAAGTCAGCGGCTCTGCAATGCTTTCTACCAAAGGGTGAAATAAGGTGATGTAGTGAATTGGGAATCAACGAGGCTTGTTTCCTTATGGGAGGTAAATACGTTTTTTGTTCAGATTGGGCTCTTCAGAAGGCTTTTTTTTTTTTTCCTGGACTGAGAGAAAGATTAACATAGAAGAAAAGAGTAGGTTAAAATTGGCAGTGTACCCAAGTGCGTGTGCAAACGTAAGTATTTGCACAGAGTACTACCTTAACCTGAAGCAAAGAAGAAAAGGGGTTAAGGTACAGTTAGTTATAAGGGGAGTTTCATGGAGGGGAAGTTTATGTTGATAGCTCAGGGAAGTCATCATTTAGGTTTGAAAGAGAAGAAAAGGGAGATGCTTGAGAAAGGATAGAAGGCTTGAAGAAGACATCTATAAAAGTGAAAATAGCAGAGAACCAAGGGAGATCTGTAGGTAATGCACACTCACCTGATGTCTAATTGGGCCAGCAAATACAATCAGCCTTTGGTTATGTTTGTTTTGTTTTGTTTTTGTTTTTTGTTTTCCCCTTAGAAGGCTTCAGTTGATCAAAGATTAGAGTTGTCTGGCACCTGTCAAAAGGAAGGCTTTCTGTGAAGAGAAGGGAACCTGAGACAGACTAGAGAACATAAACACTTCAACTACCAGTAATGTCCAAGTGCATGGGCGGGTTTTGACATCCTCTAACAACCAAGGCAGCATGGGAGGGGCTGCCCCGGAGCATTATTGAGAGGCTTTGTACAATACATCTTCATCGGCATACACATTTAATTCAATAGCTTTCCATTTTCCTTATATTTGTCCGCAAAGCATTTGTAGGTTCATATATATGAAGAATATATAATCACTTTGTTTATAAAATAAAATAGTGCCAACAGAGAACTGTTTTGTTTATAATGTGGGTCATCTGATATGTGTCCCCATGTTTCTTGTTTAGGAATTTCATTATCCCGATGTTATTCTTGTTCCTGTAATGAGTGATACCTGTGGAGAAAGAGGCACAATTACAAACTAGCAATTTTCTCTCTCAGCAGTATTATGAAATTTCCATTACTAAATTTGAAGGATTTTCTCCATATGATTATATTGTATTTTGACATTTGAAAATTCTGTGGGACATGTTTTAATGAATGCGTTACATTCTCCCCAAAGCCACAGGAAAGTAGATGGGTTTTGTCCTGAGTGTCAGGCTGCATTTATTGATGGCTGCATTAGGCATCAGTATGAAATGTATGATCTTACTTCAGCTCTTCCATCTGTGATTGTTTAGTGTCAAACTTGTAAATTCTTCTTTTTTTCTGATAGAAGGGAATACAATAAAAATTTAAATGTCTCCCTGCTAAGTGCTGGAATTGAAGCAGTTACAGGAAGAGAAAATACACTCTCTTGAACAGTGGGAGTGCTAATTTCTGGCATTTTCTCTTAGCTTGTTGAGGCAAGATTACTGAACGTAACATGACTCCTAGAAGTCTATAAAACTGAACTGTGAAAAATGGCAAAATTCTCAGTGTGAGCAGTTGCAAATGACTTGAAGCTCCATTAAGATGCTCAAAGACACAAATAGTACATATTCTAAATAGCAGAGACCTAAAGGAAACAGGCTGGATGTGATTCACAGCACACCAATAACCCAATTCAGTGGGCATTTGATGAGATCCTCCCATGACTGCTGCACTGTCAAGACGGAAGCAGCAGAGCTCAAAGCCAATGAAGTCTGAGGTCCATGACAGGGGAGGCTCTTACACTGCAGACTTTGCAAATCACACCAAGTGCTTTTCCTTTGTGGAGGAGCTGACGAATGAGAGAGAAACGTGAAGGTGGTCCAGATAGGTGAGCCCTGCTAAGCTCACAGAATTTCTTCTTCCTCCTCCTCAGTACTGGAAAGCCTCCATCTGCCAGGTGCGCATTCCAAATAAGATTTCATTTCCAACTCCTTGATGATTTGAAGAACCACTTTAGAGAAAATTTACCTTAACTTATTAGAAAAATGTGTCTTATCTACATTTTCTTTACTTCATTCCTACAGACAGAAATAACATACCTCAACCACTTGACCAGTTTGAAAATGTTATAATCTAGACATTGAGAGTAGACACGCTACTTCCTGGTCCCTAGCCTCAGGAGCAGCATCTTTCTGTTTTACTTGTCACTAGAGAAACCCAGTCATAGGAGTGGGGATATTATTAGTATTGGCTCAGTAGTTTATTTTCAATGCAGAAATTTGTTAGAAACAAAATTGCTTTTCTGTACAAAACGTGCTAAGCAATGTATTATTATTCCTTGTGTGCAATAGATTTAAAAGCGAAACCTACTGGGTTGAATATTTGTCTCTGTCCTTGAGAAAGGATATCATCTTATCAGCATTTAGATTTCAGGAAGGGAAAGTCCCAAATGCAAGAAAGTCTCATGGGCCAGCTTTATCTCCCCTCCTCAAAGTGAGATCTGTACATACAGCAATTGAAATCTGGAGGTGGCACAGCCCACGTCCTAAACTAACATAGTGGTAAAGTTGGTGTGGATCTTAGCATAAATACTAATGAAAAAAAAAGCACATTTGCTTCTACATTTAAATCTGTGTTGTTTTCTCTTGGAATGGTTATTTCACCTTGAGAAGTGGGAGAAAAACCTATACCTTATTCTTTTATAGATGCTCATGCTCACACATCTGGGCTACACCCTGATTTATAGGACATACTGTACACTCATCATTTGCATTTCTAATGCAGATTCTAATTGTATCAGATATGCCCCTGAATGGGTATACTATCCGTGCAGCCCTAGTTTAGAAGAATGTATATAATACCTTTTTATCTCCCCCTCTCAGTTACTGAGTTTGAAAAATAGAGGCTTTATTTGTCAGCTGTCTGTCATTATATCAAAATACAGTGTCAGTCAACTTATAAATAGCCAAGTTTTATTTTGTCTCCTAGTTTTAGAAGTTTTGGTTCATGATCAGTGGGCCCCATTTCTTTTGTTTGTACCTAAACCAAAGCACCATGCTGAAAGCTCCACAATAAAGTAAAGCCAGTCACATGATTGCTAAAATAAATAGTATAGAAGAGGCCATTGCCCCTAATCTCCACCCAGGATATCCATACAGGTACCTAGGGAGTGCTCACTGTTCCCGACCTCTTAAAAAGTCTGTCATCTCCCAATAGACAAATTCTGGGGCCCAAACAATCAATAATAGGACCTTTGTCGTGCAAACTATATCAAGGGCACTATATCTTTTACTGTTGTATAGAAATGTCATCCTAGAATGACTGTAAAGGCTTACTGCCTAATCGTGAACTTCAGAATCCTATAGAAGATCTTCTAAATGCAGGGACTCTTCTATTTCTAGGGTCTCTGTCTGTGTCCTCCTCTTCTGAAGGTTTGTGTGTTGAGGACAAGTGACAATGTTACCCTCAGAGTTGATCCTAAAGATAAATCAATACATAGGGTGATCATCACTAGCCCGAACCCCCAGATCTGTGCTGTACCTTCACTTAAACTTGATGTAACACCAATAACCCATCTCAGAAAAACCTCATAGAAAAACTTATAGAACAAGTCCCGTGCTTCCACCAATTTCAGGTCATTCCATCAGATGGTTTTCCATGTGTCTGGTGTGCACTTGGCTTTGAAAGCTTCTCTCACTTGTAATTCTCTCCTCTCAGTCTTACTCTCCGTAAGTCATCTTTTTTCGGCTCACGACCTCAGCACTTTCTATGGATTTCTAGAAGTTTCAAGAGAAACAAATAACATAGATCTCCTTCTGAAGAGCATTGATTAAGGCATCTAAGTTTTAACTGTAGGCTGGATGCCTGGCTCTTTTAGTGTTACTCAGGCAGGTTGTAATGATCCACAGGCTTCTAAGTGTGACTGATGACATGTTGCCAGGGCTGCTGGGCAGTATGTCTGTCATCTCCTAGAATGCAATGATGAGTGTCCTGAACACAGATACTATTTTTTTGGAAGCCTTCCTACTGAGTAACTTGCTAACGGCAAACAAGGAATTTAGACGGGGAGTTTCTCTGCGTCAAAAATCCTAGATAGTTATACTATATCAGTGCCTCTTTTCCTCAACCCTCTATTCCAATAAAGAAAAGCAAGTAAAAGTGAGCTAGTTAACTCTGCATGGAAGACTAGAGAGTGGTTATTTGTGGTCTTTGGGAGAGAGAGTAATTTTTCATTTTCATCCCTAACAAAGTGAGAAAAATTTTCTCTTTAAGAATGTATTTTCCTACAAAGTTTGAGGCCATAAAAATTAGTTGGGTCTCATTTTGACAATATCTTAGCACACTTCTCTAAAAATGTTAACAATTTCCTAAGTACTTCATATTTTTGTGAGTCAGGCATTGTGCTAAGTGATATAGATATAGATATAGATATTTCATTTAAAATCCTGTTATACCTCTGAGAATCAGGTCTAATTACGTTAATCAAAAATATAGGAAATCAAAAGCTCAGTGGCTTTCAGACTCCTATAGGAGCTGGAAATTGAACTTGACACTGTCTTCCTGCACAGCATAGGATTGCAATGCCACCCCATCAGGGCTAACACTGAAAATGTGTCTAAAACAGATGCCACATATGCAAGTGATGTTGGTGGACCTCTAGGTGTAGAAATCCATTCAGGGAGCAGCAGATCACAATTCATTTTGTGTCGTGATGTCTAAAATCAAGGGAGAAAACAACATATTTTCAAAGTTTGAACCAACGTTTTCAATTGTTTATGTATCTAAGAGCCCATTTTCAGGAGAGAATACAAAGTAGTGAGATGTACTGTTAGTTGATAAATACCACTGTTAAGACTCCCTTAGAGGACTAGGAGTATAGCTCAGTGGTAGAGCACTATTTTGTCATGTGTGCGGCTCTGGATTTGATTCTCAGGATCACAAAAACAGACAAGATCTGCATAGAGCCCTGTCAGTATTCCAAGAAAGAGCACAGCTAGTATCATTGGTGGTGGTGGGGAATGGTAGGCCATCACAGAAGGCTTCTTGCAGAAGGAGAGGTTGATTTTAAGATGTCATTTTTCCTGGTTCCTAGTCAAATCTGTGCACTAACCACAGGGGTAGTGGCTACACGGAGCTAAGTAGACACAAAAGAGTGAAGTAGGCATTACTTTAGGATATGATAAGAAACTAACTTGAACATAGAAACAAAGGCTAGCTCATAGGGAGTTGTGGAAGAGTTGTATAATAGGGCAGCATAGACAGATCAACTGGTTAGATAAATCACTTGTTTAAACTATGAAAGATGAATTAAAAAGAGCAGTCACCTCAAATCGGGTCTCACTGCAAGCTATTTTGCCATCAAAATTGTTTTAAAGTGGATTAAAACTGTATATGTCTAAATTCTTTCCTCACTAGTCAAATCAATAACTAGGGCATAAGCCACCCCCCAGATGAATTCAAAATAATTTATTTTATTTTAGACTTCCATGAATACTATGAACAAAGATTCTGTTTTCCAGGACCTTGCAATTACCAGAAGCCATCTAATTGTTGACTCAAGTGAGAGGGAGATTTATATGTTAATGCTTTCTAAGGTATCTTGTGCAAGGGGAAAAATTGCACTGCTTAAGGTTAATGCTTTCTAAGGTATCTTGTGCAAGGGAAAAAATTGCACATTTCTATCCATAATAATCAAATGTTGGAGTACTGCTTGTCTGTGCATGCAAGGATTGTGCTTCTGAGCACACAGAGAATGTCAGTGAAGTTCTTTGAATGTTCGCATTTTATTTCGGAACTTGAAAGGAGCCCAGGTATTTAACATATCCAGGTGAGCTCTCCAGTGTAAGTTTATGGTTCCTTAAACAAAACACAGATCATAGAGTAGCTGTCGCAAAAAGTTATTCTGTGGTTTGTATGTGAAATTTCTCCATAGGAATTTGTGTTTCAATTCCTGACCCCCAGCTGGTAGTACTGTTTTGGGAGGCTTTCTAAGAGACCATAGGTAGATAGGGGCTTACTGGGGGAAATGGGCTTCTGTGGATGGGCCTCAACTCCTTTTGTTCTTGGAAATGTACAAGCTACCCCCAGCTCCCAGTACCAAAGAGAGCAGCTGGTCCTGCCACAATCAACACCACTGTGATTTTCTGAAGTAGAATAAATCATTCGTCCCTGAGTTGCTTCTAGTTGTTAGGTTGTTGAGAAAAATAATCTTTTGTCTTTAATTTGAATTGTAAAATGTGCTGTATTTTAAAGAATTTAGTATTAGAGCAAAAATTACAACTTGTTTGTCTTGCATAGAAACTTTTTTTTTTAATATAAGCCAAGTTGCTTAAGGTAAGTTGTACCCATAGTACCATAAATAACAAATGCAGAGGTGAAATAATTGTAACTGTTTTAAAAGTATTAGCAGCACTATTATAATGCTTACAATATAATTATTAACTGTCCTTCAAAATGCATTTGGCAGAATATATCTACAATTAACTTAAAAGCTTATACTTGCCATCTTAAAATGTAAGTCCCCTTCAGATTCTCATAGAAGAAATGTATTTGCTTAGACAAGTAACCCATGAGTAGTTTTTCAAGTTTATTTGTGCACCATTACCTAACAGATCCTTTAAAAGCACTTTTAATAAAGGGAAATGCCATGGCTCCGTGGGTAAAAGTGCTTACCATGAGCCTGACAGACTGAATTCCATTCAAAGAAGCCACAGTGGACAGAGAGAACCAACTACCGAAAGTTGTCCTCTGACCTGCGCAGGAGTGCAGTGGGACTCTCATCCCTGCATCCACATATACAGGGGCAGTGATAATAAAACTCAATTTAAAAAATTGCAAGTGTGATGTTTAAACTTCATGAACAGATTTAAAATCACTGTCATTCATAGGAGCTGATTAACCTTTTTTTTTTGTGACCATGTTGAAATAAAAAGCTGACAAAATGAAGTTTAAGAACTTAAGAATACAGTTTTTTCTCAAAATATGTTCATAGTTTGTACGCACATTTTTAAAAAGAAGTTTTATGAGTCATGGGTTAAAATTTCATAATGTATTTAAAAGACACACAGGTGATTTACTGGGAAATCACCACACTATTACTTTTATAGGCTTTCCTCCCACTGGCTGATTCAGCCTTAATGACAGTTTCTCCAGTCAACAAAGCATCAGATACCTTGGTTTCTTCCAATATATTATCTATAGCTTAATAAAAATATCACTACCCTTCTATCATTTAAGAGACATGTTACTGTAATTAACTTCGATTTTGAAAGTTAAAAACAAGTTTCCAGTGACTACCATTCCACTTCCAACTGAATTATTTGATTCTGTTTGCTTTCTTCTTTTCCCCTTGTCAGTACCAGCTACAGCTGGCTAAATGAGACCCATGGTTGCCTGAGGAAAGGTAACATCAAAGGGCAGACACTGAAGATAAAGACTTTAAATTCCAATTTAGAAGGATGATTATGACTATTGCATAGAAAAATAAATTTTGTGTTGTGCAACCCTGGACATGATGTTCTTTTCTTAAGTTCTGCCACCAAATGTTTTATAGCATGTAGCGTTTTATTTCACTTTGATGGCAAGTGATGCTGAAGCTGTTTTTGTTTTAAATGCACAGTTTCATGAAACAAAAAATGTATTCGCTCAGTGTAGTTAAAGCGTGGAGCATGAACAGTAAACTAGAACTGATTCTTTTCACTCTGTTTGATGTTCATTTGTTTTAATTATTATGAAAATTATAAAGAATAACTAGGAAATTAATCTTAGAAACTATCTAAGATACTAAAATCTTACTTGAAAATGCACACCACTCCACTCTCTAGAGCTTGTTAATATTGTATCTGTTTCCCCTCCACTTTGTTCACATTTATCATGTAGTTAAAGGGCTGATGCCACATTCCTGCATTCTATTCACCTCTCGAACATTTAAAGGGCTCCTTCTGTTTTCCTACAAGTGAGACAGTCTGCTGCCTAAGGTTATACTTCATGCAGGTCTCTGCACCACGTCCATGAAGCCCGCTGGCCTAGCTCACTGTGTCTTCCACCACTTTGTTTATTAACCATGGCTTCCTGGTCTCCTTCACCTCGTTTTGTTGCTTCCCTTATATTTTACCTGTTTTATCAGAATCCTTGGCCTCTTTTGTTGCTTCTTTACTTTACCATTTTTACAAAGTCCACTTCTTTTATATTTTGATCATTTCTATAAAAGAGTTTCCAGATCGCTATTTCAAAATCTAACCTTTAGTTCTAAATGGTCAATATAAACTTCCTACCTGAGATTTTTACTTGGCTATTTTAGTGGCTACAACGTTATTGGTTCCAAAGATGAGATCTTTTCCTTTAAAATCTTCCTGCTCCCTTATGATCATTAGTATCATTGTTGTATTACAATATCCAGCCACCAAAGTTGAAATGGCCTACCACTAATTTGGACTTCTGTTGTCCACTCTAACCTCTTCATTTTAAGAGAGTAAGACATACTCTCTTAAAATGAGACAGGAACTCATTCTGCAGCTAAGTCTGGCATTGGCCTTTAACCTCTCTTTATAGCCCAAGATGGCCACCAACTCTCCATCCCCTTTCCTCTTTCTCTGGATCCTGGCATTATGCAGGCTCCCTATTTTCCTAGCTGTATCAGCTCTGACACATTGACTTTCATTCATCATTGGAAAGGAGTGAGTCATAATGGTCTCTGTATTAATAGGCACTTGTAGGAATTACAGGATTCAGTGAATCATGAGTTTGGTATGACTCTTGTGCTTTAAATGTCTTCAATCCATTGCAGGGCCTATGTCACTAACACAAAGTTGCATGGCCTGAAGTTATGGATTAGAGTTTTACTGAGTCTGAAAATTCTTATCATTCATATCCATGTCTAATTTCTCAAACTTTATGATAGTTGATTTTTCCTTTTTCCAATTTGTAGACCTTTTTCTTTAACTTGAGACTACACTAATTTAATGTTAGAAATGCATTAAACAAAATAAAACTGTACAGTAGAATTGGCAGTGAAATAAGTTGATTTTTGGTGTCTTATTGCTTTTCTATTGATGTCGTAAGACACTGTATCCAAAGCAAATTGCAGAAGGAAGGGTTTATTTGGGACTTGTGGTTCCAGAAAGTTAGGATCCTTCATGGGTATGTAGAACTAGCCTGAAGCAGGAACAGAAGCTGAGAGCTCACATCTTGAACAGTAAGCAGGAAATAGAGAGGGAACTAGGAATAGCATGAATCTTTGGAAGCCTCAAAACCTCCCCTCTGTGACACTTCCTCCAGCAGTGCTATACCACCTAGTCCTGCCCAAGCGGCTACCAACTAGAGACCAAGTTTTCAAGCACCCGAGATTATGGGTACATCTCAGTCAAACATACCACACTTAGTGTTCTGACCCTGCACTCCAGCTATTCACATAAGGATTCTATTTTAATGGATCTCAGAAGTGATATTAATGTAAGTATGTATGTATTACTTAATGATCGTCTAGAATGTGCCAAATTATGAATATTTAGATATTCATGAGTCTTGACATCTGTCACTTGGAATGTTAAAAATTCCTTTTTACCCCCAAGTAGCTGACACATTTAATGATCCTTTGTAAAGTTTTGAGAAGTTTGGAAGAAACTTTGATATAATGTTCACTTTTTTTTTTTTTTTTACAAATACATTCATATTTCAGTCTCTGAAGAACTCAGTTAGCTACTGTAATGTGCTACAATTCTGGAGGCTTATTTTTTCTTTTTAATTCAATTAATTAGTCTCTTGGATATTTCCTTACTCTTTATGCATGCTATTACATTTATTTCTGAACATATTTCTTCGTGTTGTTTAAAATTTAATATACATTTTACATAAAATAAATGTTAGTTAAATTTAATATCAAGTTTGATCTATGATTTTATCATTCTTCGTTTCAAGTTTCCCATTTCATAAGCAGAAGAATGAAAGTGTATTTAGATGTGGATCATAGCAGTTACCTGGTCAGTTCAATTACATGAACTCACATGAATGTAATTCACATTAAAGGCTACCGATCACAAAGCTGAAATGCAGCCCTGCCTACATAATCAGGCTTAAGTTTCAAGAGATTTGTGTACACAAGAGAGAAAGAAGAGGGACAGAGTTCTCTTTGGAAGATCTCAATTCCACATACCCATCATTAGACAAAACTTAGATGATAGGCCAAAATGCAGGCTAGGAAAAATCTCTTTGTAGAGGAAGTAATTTTTTTTTTTCCAATTAGAAAGGGGAAATTAAGTTACTCTATCTGAACACCTGTATCTCAGTTGCAGGATACAATATCTAACCTGGGTGTTAAAGAGTGAATAAAATTGCAGGCAGTATAATGAGCAATTGCCAGTCAAAGAAGTGGCAGGAGACACAGAAGCCAGATTCTTGGGGCATGATTAGGTACCTGTCCTCTTGTTTAATGGGTACTGGTCCTATGTACTAGGAGTTAAAGAACAAATGAGAGGAAAGAAATGTCAGTCATTCGAGTAGACATCATTAGTACAACCTAAGGATCTGGCTAACTACTGGCAAAGCTAAACCCAACACCAACCAAGGTACCAGTTTTAGCAGTTGATGTTTGGTTTTAGAGTGTCGCACTTTATGGAAGTTCATCGTAGAAGATTTTATGGTTTATACAAATGGAGAAAAGTGGTATTTGTTTCTGTTCATGCTGCGTTTACCTCTCAGGAAGATTTATGTGTGATGCTCTCCATGCAATTACCTTGAAAATATTGTTTGTTTATGTGATTTTCAGTCTCACATTCTAATAGCCTTCAGACCTGGTTAATACACCAGTTCATAAAATCGTATTTTGTTAAAAATCTCAAAAGAGTTTTGTAGGGAGCAATATCTGAAGTAAGGATCTGTCATTAGGAGAAGAAGAGTCATATTGCTCACGGTTGTCCTGTTGTTTGGAACTTTCTTCTTATTTCTTTTGGCACTGTTAACCCAAAAGGAAGCAAGAGCTGATACACAAACAGGGCTAAAACTAGCTGCTGTCTGGACCATGGGACCTTGGAAATGTCAATGAAAGCAGTGATGCCAGTCAATTGATTATATTAGGATCAGGTACTTATATTACATATTATAATATACATACATTATGTTATGTTATCTGGTACTTATATTAGGATCAGGTCTGTAATAGAAATACTGACTACAAATGAAAGGCCATGGGAGAGGGAAGCCTAGCCAAGCTTCAGCGGGAAGAATCCTGAGATTCTTAGAGAAGCACTTGTCTACCTTGAAATGATACCAGGATTCAACTAAACAGGTGTTTTTTAAAGTAATATTATCTTTCCAGCCTTCCCCACCCATTCTGTTTTCATAGCTACCTTTTTGTATGGCAAAGCCTAGCATTACAAGATTAGTTGGCTAGGGGGTTGTTAATCTCTGATTACTGTCTATGCTGATGTGATCCCAGAGATGTGATGGTGATTTGGTGGTAGGATATCATCTTTATAGGCACAATATGACTCCACTATTCATCCTTTGACCCTAACCCTGAAGTGGTAATAGCCACAGAGCACACATGCTTCTCTTCTCTGAGTGTGTGCGTGAGAATATGTGCTACCTTTTTGTCAGTCAATTTTGTCTGTGTTTTATGATTCCCCTTTGCCTGCCACTCCATTTCTTCAAAGAATAGGTGGAGTCTCTTAGTAGATGTCCTAGTCAGTTGACAGGTACTCAAACTTCCTTCTTCCAGGAGGCCATGAGGGAAGCTTGCCTCTGGCGCTTTTCACTTACGTGCAAACATTCTGAATTCAGGAAGGTTCATAGTGACCTCTTACTTCCATCCTTTCTATCCCCATCCCCCCCCCCCCAGCTTATTGTCTCCAGGCAGTCTTGTACCATGCAATACAAAATATGGCTTCCAATCTTCATGTTAAAGAGTGTGATTTTTAAAGCACTCGTTTGCATAACAATATCCAGTTCATCTACATTTGTTGTGTTGGTTGTTTAGTCTTTGGTTTTTATTATATTTCTATTTAATTCAAGTTTTTTTTTTTTTAATGTCCCTAACACATCATGGAGATCAGAGTTTAAATAGCTGCTAGAACATCTGAAAGCCTGTGTTTTTTAGATTCACCATTGTAAAGTGGAGCACTGGTCACTGAGACACAGGACAGGCTGTAGCGATTTGCCCACTGTCCTCTTCCTGAGACTGCAGATATGCTTTTGTGTATGCACACTCCTTTTGTTGCTTCTTGGTATTTTTCTTATTTTTTTTCTATAACATCCAAATTTGCAATAATAAAGAAACTGTGTTAGACCTTTTCTTTATATGAGTCCCTTTGCCTCAAACCGAGTCCTCTAAAAGGACAATGGACAAAAGCAGTTGAAATCATCTGCTAAAGGAAGCAGACATGATGCACTTAAAAGAAGTCTATCATAAACTTAGTAAATCATTGAATGTACATTCTGTACTTGGTATTCCATTAGATAGTAAAGATAATCGATCTCAATATAGACGGTCTGCCCCCAGTCTGATAGGAAAAAGTCAAAATGTGGCATTGTAATATTTCAATAATTGTTTAGTAAAAGAAAACAAACAAACCAAAAGGCAAATGTCTGTGTAAGCCAAAGGGAAGCACTGAAGCCTTGTGCGGGTGATAAAGACATGCTGGACCCCAGATATAGCTCAATGAAAGGGCACTTGTGCCTATGCTTATGTGTACAGAGTGCTAGGTGCCCTCCCCAGCACTACCAAACCAAGGCAAATAGAAGTGTTTTGGAGACTAACCAGCTGTAACGTAGCATATTAACAGCAACAATAGTATAACATGCAGAATACAGAGGAAGCACAGGTCAGTAATAAATATGCTTTATTAAAAATATGCTTTATTTACAGCTCTTGTCCCCTATCTTTCCTAACACTTGTACATTTATAGAAACTTTATATTCATATTGTTTGAAACAAGTACTGGGGCTGGATACAATGGGTAGAACACAGACATCAAATTTGAATGCGAGCCTAGATGCGTTATGCTTGAATGGCTTTAGAAAGTCACATTAATTACTTTTCTGAAGTATTTGAAAATGGGAATGATTTCTGTATTGTTAGATTTCAAGTAATGGCTATTGTAGCACATATGTATGTAGGAGACACTCAGGAAATTACAACTGCTTTTAATATTTTAATGTTATTAAAATATTATATTTATAATATTTTGAATATTTTAAAATGTCATACAGTTCATGTATTAGAATTGTTTTCCATTTGGTAAATAAAAGCATTAGAAATTATATAATTACTCTTAACAATTAATATTTCTATAGTTTAGCATTTCAAAAACTACTTGTTTGTAAGCATGTCTATGTTCATTCTTCTGCATGTATTCATAATACAAATTGATCTCATTTTGTACCTATGAGCACTGATGGTAAAGAGTTTTTTCTGTTTGTTAGTTCATTTTGTTTTGACAACCTTCAGACCCATGTACTTTGTCTGCTGGCATGCGCCTCACTCATGGATTTGACCAAATCCAAATTAGTTTGAATTAAAAATGGTCTACCAAATGGCCACAGGTCATTTGCCAATCCCTTCCATACTTCTTATGTATAATTGATCAGGGGAACATGGCAAGAGCTGGGGCAGAGAGACAGAATGGAACTGCCTTGCTACCATATACCCAGCATTCGATAGTGTATTAATCTCTTTTTATTATAATAATTTAGAGTAGAGAGCATGTAAACATGAATATATGGCTGCCATCAGGAATGACCTTCTCTGTCAGGAACTTATTTAAATTCTCCCTGTCAGAATATCTTAGAATAAAGAAATAGAAGACTTAGCTCAGGTATTTTTCTTGAATCACTCGTCAGTAATTCAGATATAACCTCCGATATATCAGTGTCCTTTCCATTCATCAGTGTCTTCTGATGGTACTAAATTATTCTCATACATGAGATTTTGCTCCCCTTGCATGCCCACGGTAGTACCTGGACAGCTGACATCCTTTCCTGTGGGATGTACTCCTTCCCTGAGTTCAGCCTTCCATTTCCCATGTGCACTGGCTTTCCTTCTGACCCTCTGGCCTTCAAATTCCTATTCTAGGTCTTTGTCTTCTCTACAAGAAATCAAGGTTCTCAATTTCTGGCTTATGATACCCTCTTCTGCCACTGATACATGTATCCTTTCAAGCACAATTAAAACACACCCCAGATGTCAGTTATCTTTTGTTTCTCCAGGCCATTCCTGGGCCTAGTACACAGAGATATGGCTGACTTGTAGCAAAGGTAATTTCCTACAATTCTGAGATTACCTCTGAAGACTGGCTGCCTTTCTCTTCTTGTATAAGATGTAACATTAGAATAGTCTTCCTTTACCTCCCAATATGGCCGGCCTAGAGTCTTTACATCTCATCCTTGTTGAAGGCGGGGAATCTAGTATTCTGCCACTCTTCACCAACTGTTTTTGTTAAAATAGCTCTCATTGATCCTTTATGTCTTTTCTCCTCCATTAGATTATATGCTCGATAAGAGAGGGGTGATACTGATACATGATACATATGCAAGCAGCGATAACAATGTAATCATCTATTAGAGTTGTGCACGTGGCCAGAATAGAGCTAAAAAGAACCATGTGATGTAGGCAGCGGACATTACCATACAGATCTGTGTCAAAGAGGGAGGTTAGTGATTGCAAGTTTATTTTTCTAGAAAGGAAACTATCAGACTCTAATTTAGAACATTATTTTATCCTGTGTTCTTCCCTTTGTTAAGAACATACTCATTACAGGCCTGAAATATAACGTAGTTTAAAACTTAAAAGCTAGTTTTTAGTACAGTTAAGTAAAGAAGTGAAAAGGGTTTTTCCCCCTCCTCTCATTAGGACTATGCATTATTTTCATATGCACATAAACTTGGGAACAAGAAAGACTTATATAACATCCACAGCACGGAGGCCAGGGTAGACTTTAATTAATTCCTAGGTAAAATTAGTATGCATTGCCGTTTAGAGAAACAAAATACACAAGCCCGCTAATCAAAATGTTCAGCTAACAGAGCTGGAGCTTTTCATTAGTTATATTGTCTTGAATTTCATCACTCTACCAGCTGGCTTCTTGTCAATTTATAGCTTGGACCTTTACATCAAACAGAAAAAAAAAATTAATTACAGGGAAAGGAATCCCAATAGGAATTTTGCGCTTAGAGGTTTTTCACAATTAACCAGACATGAATGGGAATGTGTACAGAGAAAATGGAAAGGAAGAGAAAGAACTTTGTAGAATTTACTAGAATCATTAACTGTAGCAGCGTTAGTCAACTACTTCCTGATTTTGTTCTAAAGTTGTTTAGCCAAATATGTCAGCTTTCTGTTTTCTGAAAACACTCAAGACTGCTGTTCTGTTGAACTCTGAATCATGGCATGAACTGTGGATTTTCTTACAAGTTGTCCCAAGTGAGAGCTCAGAAATTGTTCTCTTCCCATCATTTCGAATTTGGTAACATCCTGTATGTTACACTACTGATCATAATCATACCTTAATGAGCTAAAAGATGCTTTGTTGGTGAGTGCCTGGTTACTCATAATGCATATCTGGACTCAGAAGTATTGTTCTCAAGTATCATAGTCATTGCTGGGGGTCTCACAGGAACTGTGACTTTCTTAGCCTCTTGTCTGTTGAATAAACCGGCTCGCATCTTTAAAAATGATGCTCTTCGTAATTTCTTTTTTATGTTGCTTAGAAATTCTTGTGATCCATTTTCCTAGTTCCTAAACAATAGAGTGTGTGTTTCCCAAATATATCAAAGGCTAAGTTGCCTAGCAAGTATGAAGAAAAACATTTCTACTTAAGAAACATGTATATAGGAGCACACATAGGATATGTTCCATAGGATACCAAAGAGTCATGTGAGGAGTCCAGGTTCGGAGTAACTGTCAAATTCATCAAAGAGCATGTACATACTATGTGGACATGCATGCATAGTATCTATGTGTGATCTAGAATAGCATTTTCCATTTGGTCAATTTCAAATGTTTATTCAGACTGCGTTATTCCCAGTCCACAGAGTTGTCTATACTAAAATAAATCCATCACTTTCTTGGCCATTGCAAGAATACATTTAGGTTTCCGATCATCTTTAATGTACAGCAGCCCTTAGTTATCAGCTCATTTCAGTGGTCATATTTCACTATACTGTCTTGAACAGTGCCATATTTCCTAAATAATTTGTAGACCACAGCTAAGGAGAACATTTTTTTTTCACTTTTCGTAATGATAGTATTTTTCTTCATTAGGCTTGCGAGCTGGGAGCTACTAACAGGCACTTTGCAGGTTTTGCGGTTCAGCCTGAGAATGGTTTGCTGCCATTCCAAGGTCACTTTCAGAGTCTTCACGTGATTTACTCCCATTTATTTTGCACTTGTGTTTATGGCTTTGCACCAAGAAATGAAATTTGATGTTGGGTTTGTCTACATTGAACTTAATTTGCTGCAGGTCAGCTCATTTACAACTGTGATAACAGGAAAACCCACACTGTAGAGTGTTTTTTGTCCGTAGCCACTGATACCGTTTCTTCTCCTTTTGTTGTTATTGTTGATGTTATTGTTGCGCAGCTTTCTGGTCCTTTCAATTTAAAAAGAAGCCTCACTAGGGAAAGATTTTCAGGAGACCTACGTGAATCTAATAGAGATCAATATGTAAGAATACTTAATAAGAGTTTTATCATTTCATGACATTCTATTAGAAATTTGATTTCATGTTCTCTATTAAATAAGTATGCCTATTAGTTTATATTTTAAGTAAGTGAATTTATATTTGATAACATATTAAGTAAAAGGATACAAAAATCTTAATTTGGGTTATGATACTAAATGTTTGTCCAGGTTTTTAGTTTAAATAACCCTGTGAGTCCAATTTTGGCCTCACATGTACTCCTGGATATGAAGCCATTCAATAGAGCTTGAGGCCACACCGTTAAAGAAAAATAGGTTCTCCTTCCCAAGAAGCCATTGCCTTTCCTTAGCTCCTCTGTAGGGTGAAGGCTCATGAACCTTTCTCTCTATGCTACTTTAATAGTTTGATCTTGCACAGGTTTTAAGTTTGAGTGCAGTAATTTGGTCATGTCCACAAGACAGTGACTCTCTCCAGTCCCTCCTGACCTTTGCTGTTTGAATTTCCCTGTCCCCTCTTTGGAGATGGCCCTTGAGCCTTGGTGGAAGGTGTGACATACATGTCCATTTGAGGCTGAGCACTCTACTGAATTGTAGTCTTTCTGAAGCAGGGTTCTCAATGTACCATAAGGGGGCCCCTTGTCTCAGTAAGCATCTGACAGTCACTGTAGGCTCACGGAGCCAGAAACCTGTCTCTCCCCTGGTGGACTATGTACCCATCATAAGAAATATTTTCCTTTAGAGTGAAATATTAGAATTTAGTGAACCACTTGCAGATAGTTTACTTTTTATGGAATTTTTATTTTTATGACTCTGGACCTGAGATGTTAAATGTAAACTGCACAGTCTCTCAGCAAAGTTTACTATGTAAAGCAATTCCATAGTAGATCGTTTTGAATTGCGTTTGGCTTCTGCTTATCATCATAGCAAGAAATAATATTTAAATAAATTCCCATCCAAGTGTCTCAATTGTACGCACTGACACATGAACCAAATTATAGATGCATGTCTAAAATAACCAAGAAATCTGAGAAAGAAATGTGGACAATGAATAGTACTAGTGATAGCTTAGATGTCTATAACACAGGAAGTTCACAACATGCGTGCCTATGCTAATGTGGTAGGAAAATCTTTATATTTCAGTCAGCTGAAGCTGGACCATGGGGCTTCAGAGTCTAAATATGATTTCCTGGTTTGGGTTTTGTTGTTAGTGGTTGTTTGGTCATGGTGTGGTGTGTATGTGTGTAATGCATGAGAGTGTATGCCCGTATGTGCCTATGTGTATGCAAATGAAGGCAGGAGGAGAGAATCAAATGTCTTCCTCTATTGTCCTCTACCTTACTGCCTTGAGTCATGGTCTGTCACTCAACCAATAGCACTCTGATTTGGCTACACTGGCTGGCCAGTGTGCTTCAGTTATCTGCCTGTTTTTACCCAGTGATGCCCGGGTTGTAAAGCATGCAGTCATGCCTGACTTCTTGTGTGGGTAATAGAGGCTTGAACTCACATACTCCTGATTGCACAGAAGCATTCTTCCTCCTTGAGCCATCTCCCTAGGCCTGGTGCTTTCTGTTTGTGAAGTGGACCCCTACATTGTTCACGAGGTGAAGTTATAGGGAATTAGACTATTTAAATCACTTTGAAAATATGTAATTATGGAGTTCTCTTAGTAAGAAATGCTACTATTTCTACCTACCTGATTTTTACAGTTGAGAAACTTTTTGTTTGTTTTAATACAGGTAATGAATTTGGGCATCCTGAGTGGTTAGACTTCCCAAGGAAAGGGAATAATGAGAGTTACCATTATGCCAGAAGGCAGTTTAATTTAACTGATGATGACCTTCTTCGCTATAAGTTCCTAAATAACTTTGACAGAGATATGAATAGATTGGAAGAAAGATGTGGTTGGCTTTCAGCTCCTCAGGTAAGCCCTTTGCTCTAAATGTGATGTTTTAGTCACCAGTGAGTGCTGGGCATGCTTAGAATGGCAATCGGTTTAAATCTGCATGCAGACCTTCTGAACAGCACTTCATTATTCAGTGTGTAGTCCCTGTAATGTACTGTAGGTTGTCAAAACATGTCACAGGAATCTCTCCAATAGATAATGAAAATGGTAAGCATACTGCCCTGCTTAGCTTCCTGGTTAGTTGGTTGTTATTGTTTAAATTTAACAATTTTCATTTCAATTGGTTAAAAATAAATGGCAGACACTCCGCATGAAACCCATTTTGGAAATGGCTGTGGCAACATCTTAATTGTTTTGACTGGCTTTTCTTTGTGTAAATAATTATGCTGTCATAAAAAAAATGACTACGACAACACCTAGATTTTTTTATTCCTGTTTTCCCTTCTTTACTGGTCTCCAACTTGTCATTTCAATAAATGCCATTATACCTGCATGCTGTGTATGTATTTTGTATTTTGCATGAGTCTGAACTCTCCTCTAGAATTAAAGTCTCAGTTTTCAGTAAGTTTGAGAAAATGTAATTAACAGGTGCAAATTTTGTACAGGCTTTTTTTTTTTCCCCCCTCTTGCAAAAATTAACATATAGTATGTGTTAGTTACAATCCATTTACTTTCTATTGATACTGTTTGAAATGACTGTTGATGTGTTTTTACTTTAGTGTCTATGGTTTGCTTGTTTGGTGGTTGAACAAAGGTATTTGTATATTCAGTAAGACTGGCTACATGATATGCATGCCCTAATCATGTTTATTAGAAATGCCATTTCCAGGAGAAAGAGCAAAATGATGCTCCTTTTCAGGAGGAACAAGGTTGAATACCGAAAGGCACACTGTTTACTCTGGAGCCTTAGTTCTCACTGCTAAATTACCAGGAGGGATGCTGCTGATAAACATGGCAATAAATCTACAACGTAAGAGCTGGGTGAAAGTGGAGCCGAAGGTGCTAAGGCTTTCAAAGCCAGCTGTAAACAGGAATCAGGGAGTGTGCGAGTGTCATTTATTTTTAGACCTTTTCATATTATTAAGAGATATCCGCAGAACATTGCAGCGGACTTTAGGTTGCCATTGATTCTCTGCAGAGTTATGTAAAAATAATGTATGATTTCTAGAATAACTATAAATTTGAACCTGGATATAACCTTACAGTAACTTTGAAAAATAAATTTTTATTAAGTTACCTCATTAATTTGGGTGCTAAAACAAAGTCTCAAGGAAAATGCACTGTGCTTAGCCTAATATACACAAATGCTATATACTGAAAGTGCCATGTGTTTTGTTTTGTTTTGTTTTGACTTCAGACTTGCCCACAGCATTAATCCTCTGTTTGTGCTCTCAGGGTGGAACATGGACGGTGGGGTTCTTAGGCTCTTTAAACTGCTTTTTGATGTTGTTTGGCAAAATTGTAACATGCCAAACTATAGAGACCAGGGATTTCATTTTGGAATAATAATGAACAACACATATTAAGAACAACAAACCAAGCCTCTAGGAAATAGTTTCCTTGCCGCCGCCTCTCAGAGTGATTTGAATGTAATGTGTTCCTCCTTGCAGGCCTATGTGAGTGAAAAACACGAAGACAATAAGACCATCACCTTTGAGAGAGCAGGACTCCTCTTTATCTTCAATTTCCACCCAAGCAAAAGCTATACCGACTACCGAGTTGGGACGGCATTGCCGGGGAAATATCCTTTTCTCTGCTAGTGAATGTGGCCATTTCAATTCAATATGTATTCATAGTATAAGCATATTTTAAAAAGACGAACAGGGAACTCGAACTCAGTTTCCTCCTCTGAAAAGTGGGGGACTTGAGGTGGCTGACATTGCCCATCTTATGTGTACTGAATTATTAACGAACTTTGCTTACACTCTGAAAATTCCTATCCTGGAAATTTTTGAACATGGTGTTTTGTTCTAATAAGAAATCAATCCACACTTCATTTTTGTATATAAAATCTTTCATAGTTGCCTCTGATAATCGTCTCTTCACCCCTCATCTCTGACTGTTGAGAAAGAATATATAACTCAACAATCCCCCTTTCTCTGTCTCTTTTACATTTTAGGTCATGACTCACTTTTTTTTTTTTTGTTTAATTAGAATTGGCAGGGAAGTAGGCCAGGGTTGGGGGTGCTGAAGAGAAAGAGCAAGGAGTATGTTTCCGGTGTTATCTACTTATGTGGGTTTGCTGGTTACTTGGCCTCTTTTTTAGTCCTTTCTTATGTCTTTGCTATACTGCCAGAGCCTTATTGGAGCAGAAAGGCATAAAACCAAAATATGATGCAGGTTATAAAGTAATAAATGGGAGAAAAGCAAAAGTATTCCATGGGAAAACAAGGAAAAAATGGAGAGGAAAAGAATGATAAGCCTAGTACACCTTGGAATTAGCATGAATATAGTATAGTAAAATGAGGAAAGCCATTCCAGTGGTTGGAAGTATAGACCATCTTTAGATAATGGGCAATACAAACGATTAATTAGAGAATGGTGACTATAATAAAAGTACTAAGCGAGGAAGCTGACATCCCCAACTGAGATCGTGTAATAGAGATTTTTTTTAAAACTCTATTAATTAGTTTAAGCTTTTTTTTTCCTGAGATTTTATGTTACATTGTTGAAAGTTTTTGAACTAGGAAGTCGCTTGGTAAGAGTGTATGTCCTAGAGCAAGTTTCCATGTCTGAGTCAGTAAAAGAGTATATGAGAAGAGGATTGTAATTTCAGGGGTTAATCATGGGGTATTGCAGAATACCTAAAGCATAACTAGCCTGGATGTAAGGTGATGGAGAGGGATTAACAACAGTCACGTGGAGCTCTTTCTGAAGGGAAAGGACCCCGAAAGTGTTTGTAAGGGGAAATGTAAAGTTTCCTTTTACTAATTTTTATTTTAAAAATTTTTACGTAATATATTTTGATCATATTCTTTCCCCTCCTTTAAGTCATCCCAGATCCTCCTCCCTCCCCACCTAAATTTCATATTCTCTCTCTCAAAAAATGAACAAAAAACAAAATATAGATAAAAAAACTAGTAAGACAAAAATATCCAAACAAATATATATATACAAAAAAAAAACCCATGGATTCCATTTTGTGTTGGCCGACTACTCCTGGGCATGAGGCCTGCCCTGGAGTGTGGTTGATACAGCCAGTGACATTACACTAGAGAGAACTGAATTTCCCTTTCTCAGTGGGTAACAACTGTAACTCCTAGGTTAGCATGGGACTTTGTCCCTTTCTCATTGCAGAGTGGTGGTGGTGGTCTGTTTTGAACTTGTATAGGACTTGTGTGTTCTTTCTCAGTCTCTGTGAGTTTATGTTTATCCATCCTCTTTGACTAGAGAAGACAGTATTTCCTTGGAGTCATTTGCCACCCCTGGCACTTAGAATCTTTCTGTGTCCTCGTCTGCAAAGCTCCTTGTGCTTTGAGAGGAGGGATTTGATAAAAGCATCTCATTGAGGGCTTAGTGCTCCACAGTCTCACACTCTCTGCCCGTTGTTCATTGTGTGTCTCTGTGTTAATTGCTGCCTACTGCAAGAAGCTTATTTGATGATGGTTGAGCAATGCTCTGGTCTACTGGTGTAGCAATAGCTCATTAGGAGTTATTTTATTGCTCTGTTACTTTAGCAGAATAATAGTCATAAGTATTCCCTTAGGCCTGCTGCCTCTCTAGTTCCAGGTACTGGTTTCATCTCATGGTGTAAGCTTTCAATCTAATCAAAAAGTAGTTAGTGGTTACTCTACCACATTTGTGCCACATTTGCCCCAATATGATTGCTATTGTAAGCCACAGTGTTTGTGGTTGGGTGATAGTGAGGATTACTTTTCTCTTCCAGTAGCATGCAAAATATTCTCTGCAACATCAACCCTAGTCAGTTATGGTGAAGATTCTAGTTGGGCACCAGCTCCTTTTCTCCATGTTTGGTGACATAGTAAGTGTTTCTTCAGCAGTAGGCCTTACCATCAGGTTATAGAGAGTAACCAACAGCTTTGGTGATGTTTTGTGGAACCTATGGGACCCATTTGGCCAATGATTCAACATGATGTAACACATTTCCTGCCACTGCTTTTTTACTTGGTGGCATGAGATGTCTGTTTGAATACTCAAATATATTTAAGACCTGCTGGTTTAGAGCATTTTACTGTACTGGGGATTCTTTCCTGAGACAAAGGAGCATGGAAGTGCTTCCAAAATGTGGGCACCTCATGATTACCCACCTAAAAGCAACAGCTCACCCTAACTCAGAGACTAAAATCATCATGTCAGCTTGGTTTTGCGAAGTGGTGTTCTGCCCACCCAGTCTATGCCGCCCGTCATTGATAACGAAGTGACTGCTAATAAAACTCTTTTATCCTAAGGATCTGCTTCACAAGATGAACAGGGAAGTTCTCAATTATTAAAAACACTGTCTTTCCTCCAACACCTCTTCCCAGGCTTCCCTCTTTCAGACCAAATGCCTGGAATTCCTTCCTTCTTCTGTTCCTTCCTTCCTTCCCTCTTCCCTCCTTTCCTTCCTTCCTTTCTCTTTCTTTGTTGTCCTTAAAAAAGTAAATTCTACTTCCATCCAAAGTGAAGCTGCCAAATCTGGCAGCACACATTTCCAGATGTGGGTTGGCAAGGTGAGGTCAGGTGCCTCATTTCTGTGTTTCTGTGCTGACACTCTGATGAATAGAGGTATAATGTCATTTTCTCTACCAGCAGCAGTCATGATACACGTTCTGCTCTCATTCATAGTCTCGAGCTTTTCTTTAGACTTCCTAGTGTAATACCTTGTCTCTTATTCTTTATTCAGTTAATAATTTTAACTCAAAATTCCAGATATTAGCATGAAAAAAAGTACAGTGGGCATTAGTTTTTGCCCTCTATCTACCCTTTTGTGACATATGGTAAAGGAACTCTTCAGTGGGTAGTTCTCCATTGCAGATCTGTTAAGATTTTACCATACTCCTTAGGCAAAAGAGAGATCTCTTCTTGCGAGATTTTGTTGTTCCAAACTTAATATTCTTTTATAATCCATAACATCGTGCAAGTTTCATTTGTTTTTGACCTTTCATCTTTTTTATGTATTCTTTCACCTTTAAACTGTTACAGACTGATTTTAGATATAGAGATATGCATAAATTAAGATCCTGTTATTATATTTCTGACTTTACCAAAATGTTCCATGATAATTGGCTTTTCTAGCATGGAGATAGTTGCTATCAAGACTGAATGTATTAATCAAGTAAAGAAATTCTTCAGATTCTGAATTCTGAAGACACTGAATTCAATACCAGAAAAAAATCAAGTTTCTGCAAAAGTCATTTGAATTTCTTCTATCACTCTGAAGTACAACTATGTTGTAGGCAACATGTATGAATTCTTAAGCAGTATCAATTTTTGAACCTGTGTATCTTACATATTAAATGGCAAGGCATGAACCTGACTCAGATCTTTGGAGAATTCATGGTGACTGTCTTCTCATGAAATTCTAAAGGGAGCTATTTTGGCAAGGGAGGAGAAAACTTTTAAGTTTAGCTATCTTTCACAGTAATATGAAATTTGGGAAATTGAGAGGTCAGACTTATTTGTATCAATAAGTTTTTAAATATGGTCACCAATGGTAACTCCCAAAGACTAAACATTGTTTCTTCAAAAGAGCTAGTACCTATGTCGAGGAGAATAGCAAAAACAATAGCAGGGAGCCTCTACTTACACACATGCATCATATATCATTTTAGCTGTTATTCTTCAGTGCACCAATTCCAGGATTCTTCAGTCTAGTGGATGATGGCAATGTGATGGTGCATAGCTGAGACCTTAATGCACTTGGTAACAGGCAGGCTTCACATTTCATGGTTAGAAAGCCAGAATATATTTTCCCAGTATATTATCTTTTCTTGTGATTTCACAGTGTTCATCTGTAAAAAGGAAACACAATACCCTTTGTATTTTATGTATCACTGTTTCGTTTCTTCACCAGAATATTATCAAGTGAGCACTGAATGAAAATTAAAACATGTGGGGCCCTAAGGAAAAACTGTTCTTTGTAAGACACAGTACAAACGGCAGTGCCACTTTTTAGGTAATGTGAGAAATGTTGTATTTTGTGATATATCTTCTGAAGGCCATCTGTTTTAATTTTACTTATTTCGTCTTATGTCCCTGTGCAGCCTCTAAGGAGAATTGTATTAGCCTCATGTAACAGACCAGTAGACAAGCCTGAGAGTACCAGAGGCTTTTCTCCCAGCATGTAGCTGGTAAAATCAAGCATTGTGTTTATTACAAAGTCCGTGCCCTTCTAGTAATCTTATGGTACATTTTCCCTTAGTTTTATATTTTTTACATGTGTTTTGGCATGATAGCAATGGTGAGATTGGTGATTACTATTTCTATAATGTTGAAATTGTTTTGATACAATTCTGAATAAAATGAGTTGCATTAGAAAATTGTACAAACCACTGTGGCAATCTGCACACTTTCCCAGTCTTCCTATCTCCTTTCCCACCTCCAGTCACCTGCCACATATTCTTCCCCAGGAATTCTTCCCTGTTCCCTTTGTAACCAAAGTCTACAAAAGGGAAAATTTGTTCTTTTAAAATAAAACATAGGTATTCAGGTCTTCTTCTTCTGTTGGAGTTGCTTTCTGTATTCTGGAATGGAATATGGATGCACCATGGCTCTGTATGTAAACCCCTCTACTTCATCCAAGTTTACTGCATAATAGTGCGTGCAAACATAAAACCTCAAAGGTTTTTTTGTAAGGCATATGACTCGGTCTATAAAAATGAATATCAGCCTGGAAGCATAAACAACAGAACAGTCACAGGTTTTTTAAGTCATCTGTCAGTATGCTGCTGGGGCGGAGGTGGGCATGATCGTGACAATAGCATCCCCCTTTCCAAATGGCATTTCAACTGTCACAGATCAGATGCTAAAAGGAGCCATCACAAACATGGCTCGTGAGAACTATGTGAATGCAGGCCAAAAATAGTTAAAGCTAAGGGAACAGATGAGTAAATAGTTGGATTTGACCTGAGATCTTAAAAAATATTTTTATTAAACTGCTGCAAGATGTGCCTTTTAAAATGTAAATTCAGAGTATGACATTTGCAACCAGTATGCAGGTTTTCTAATGAGCAAATAAGGTCATTTGGATGACTCACTGGAGTGTGATCGCTGAAGGCAGGGCCACGGCTGTGTTGCTTGGTTTAGAGAAGCCTTTGAAGTGTGGTTATGTAACACTGTTATACAGAATCAGGACTTTATGAAACAAATAAAAGCAAAGTAATTAATTTAGGATTAACTACATGCCACACTGTGTCAAGAGGATACTGTACATGTGAAGGATGATTTCTGGGTTAAAGAAGTAGAGTCTAGATTCACCTTTTTGGCTTTATCGGTTATTGATGTTTGGGTAGAACACAAAACACATGGACAAGGATGCGTCCTGAAATGTGTAACAGTGACTAGAAGCAGATGCACGTCTTTCCTCCCTCGTTGTGTGTCTGTGTGTCTCTTTATCATGCTTTTTTGGTGAGCAGGGGAACATAAGTAAATGGCAATTTTATATTTGTGGCAGTTCTTTTTCATCTTTAGTTTTCAGAAATGCACACACATGCATGTACATGCAGGAGTTGACTACACTCTGTTATTCAGTCTCTAGATAACAATATTAGTTTTAAACATTTTTATGGGGTCTGTTTGATTATTTTTTCATTGTTAAATACTTCTTAGCATTTAATGACAGTCAATGACTAGCAGCATTTTTTTTTCCTGGCAAGATTGGATTTGGCTTTTTTTCTTCACTTCAGGAATTTGAGATGAATCATAAAGTACAAAAAATAGTTTGATGATCAAAATATAACTACTATACCATTTTCATATTCACGTGATTATAGGCAGTAATAAATAAGAATCCCTTGACTGTGTGTGCGTAAACACAACTTTAAAATTGTTGTCCGGTGTAGTGATAAGGAATGGAGGGGTAGCTTTGCTCTGAATATTTATTGCAATGCTGTGAAATACTCAAGCATTTCTGTGTTTCCAATAATGGGTCTCTAATGCATTGAGTATCTCCTGACTTTGGAAATTCATACGTAACATTCCTGTCCTCCATTTTATACTGTTCATATATAACATTCCTGTCCTTCATTTTATACTGTTCTGGATGAAAATGAATTTAGAAATAGTATAAACTTTAAAAACAATACATGTTCACCTTATGATATATTACCAGCAATTGAAGGAGGTGCTTATCACCTACTTCTAAAAGAAAGTCTCATTGGGGAAACAAACTACTCTTAGGGATAGGTTGCATGCCCAGCAGTAAATGCCCAACAGAAAATGAACTCTGACCCTTTTGTCTCTCCACGGCCCAAGTAACTGTTAAAGCCTCCAGATGTAGTGGATAAATTTGCTTTCTGTGCTAGAGTAGTGTCTAGACTATTACACTCTGAGGGTTTATGTTCTATCTCTAACATTTATTTGTACCAAAGAAGTAGATTGATTACTTTTCAGTGTTTTCATCACCAAAGCACTTACTCATTGTCTTGGTGTAATGGGAAGTTGACGTGCACAGAAGTTCTGGGAGTAGTGTTGTGCTATTATGTTGTATTATATTATGATCCATTATATTGCATGTATTAGAAGATTTAGACTCAGCAGGTAGTCTTCCTCACTATGGCCTGAACTTTCTTTTTCCAAATTCCTCTTTCCATGTCTGACTCCCCAGTACATTAACACATTATCATTCCTTTCACTCCTTTTACGGTATTGTAACTGAACATTGTCTGTTCCTTGCAAAGTCCCTCCCTTATTCCTGTACTATTTTCCTGACTTTGCTTCTTAGCACCTGCCTTTCTATGTTTTGTAGGAATATTTTAATATTCTTTACTTCCCTCTCTCAATTTCTTTGTGAAATAACCCCTCCTACCCAAGTCAGTTCTTGTCTTTATTTCTCTTTCTTGCCATCCGTGCCCTGAAGAAATGGTACATTCCCTTAGACTCTGTGATGGCATCCTCTATTGACCAGCATGCTTTGGCCTCTGCTCTGTAACCAAGCTCTGTGCAGTTGGGTGATGATAAATGAATGTTAGGAATAAGGGGAAGCATGGACTCTGATATTTTTGACATAGAACTCCAGTATGAACTTTGCAGACCGTTCAAATCAAATAGAATTACTTTGGTGAGGAAGTCTCTGTGCTTATTTTAAAATTAGTGTCAGAAGTTGAATTTCCATAGCACTTTATAGACTTCCATTTACGTTGGCCCATCCAATCTTCACATTATGTCAGTAAGGCTGGCGAGGTCTAGTGCTCTTATCCTTAATCTACATATGAGGATCAGAAAGATTCATAACTTTCGAAAGGTCAAAGTCCTGGTAAGTGAATATATGAAATTTAATCGAGTTTCTCTATTTCAGCACAGTTTTAGATTTGGATGACAAATCATCTTTTTGTTGCCTTACAGCAATGCCGTTCCTGTACATAAAGCATATCTCACTAATTGGAATACTGTTTTTACTTGTGTTCTCTGTCCCACTTTGCAAAAGTTAGTGGCTCCTCTGACCAAATTTTGGGGGGCAGGGGGCTGTCTTATGCTACCCTAGTTTGTAACATTCAAAAAATCACAGCTCAACATGAATGGGAAATGTTTATAGCTTTATTAAATCCTAACTGATAAAGTTATATAGATGTAAATATACAATATGTTATCTTGGTACACAGATATATTGTAAATGCTTACTTCAGTCACCCTATATAGTCTCCACCTTACACAGTTACTTGCTTGTTAGTGGTTGTTTTTTCCTCTTTTGCTCTTTGGGAGCCCGCCACCTAGCTCCCAAATAAATACACACAGATGCTTATTCTTTCTTATAAATGCCAGGCCTTAGCTTGGCTTATTTCTAGCCAACTTTTCTTAATTTAAATCATCCCATCTACCTTTCCTCTCTGGGCATTTATCTTTCTCTGTTCTGTATACTTCCTTTTCTTTTTACTCCATGGCTTGCTATGTAGCTGGGTGGCTGGCCCCTGATGCCCTCCTCTCCTTTTCTTGCTTTTCATTCTCTCAGATTTCTCCTCCCATTTATTCTCTCTGCCTGCCAGCCCTGCCTATCTTTTCTCCTGCCTTGCTCTTTATTAGGTCAATCAGCAGTTTTACACAGGCACAATAACACAGCTTCACAGAGTTAAACAAATACAACATAAAAGAATGCAACACAGTTTTGCATCATGAAACAAATGTTCCACAGCATAAACAAATGTGACACATCTTAAATTAATATTCGATAACACTTGCTGTATGTGCATTTGCATGTGTGGTGAGAATAACTATAAGGAAAACCCATAGTTAGTTTTACTATCAACTCTATTATTAACCAAAATTAATCATGCTGTGCATTAGCTGTCCAGAATTTATTGACCAAAAGCCTTCCATTTCTCCACGTCTCACACTTGCCCTACAGCCCACAGCAATCACTGTTCATCTCTCTTTAGAATTCAACTTGTTTAGATTCTCCATGAAAGTGTTCTTATATAATATTTGCTTTGCTATGGCTGGCTCATTTCCCTTAGTATAATATCTCCTGGGTATATGTTATTGCAAACAATCCCTTTATGTCAAATATTCCATTACAGATAAACACTACATCTTGTATCCATTCCATTTTGGACATTGATGTTGTTTCATTTTCTTAGTTATTTTGGACAGTTCTGCATGGGTTGTTGGCATCTACATATTCTTCAAACTGCTAGCTTCATTTTCTTTGATTATATACCTAAGACTGGTATTGTGAATTTATGCTTGTGGGTCTTCATTATATTCTCCACAGTAGCTGTAAGAACTTATAGTGGCACCACTCTGCTTCATGTTCTAGCCAGTGATCATTATTGGACTTTTTGTTAATAGCAATCCTGACACATATGTGGTGATGTATCTATCACCTTTGGTTACTATTTCCCCAATAATTAGTGATGTTGAACACATATTTCCATTCTCTTCCAAAAGGATATCCAATTTACCCACCACAAATTATAGAGTAGATAAATTCTCTACTGAATACTCTTGTCACCATTGTCAATGATTAGTAGAATAAGTGAGTTTGTTCCCAGGCTCTCTGGTCTGTCTCTTTGGAATATATAATACATATATTGGTCATATATACATATAATACTATAATGGTCACTATAGTGTTATATTGAACTTTGGAACCTGATAGTTGCTGTGGGATAATGGCCTTGTACACTGGTTTAATAAAATGCTGATTGGCCAGTAGCCAGGCAGGAAGAATAAGTGGGGTGAGAAGACGATGAGAATTCTGGGAAGAGGAAGGGCTGAGTCAGGAGTCACCAGCCAGACACAGAGGTGGCAAGATGACAAGGCAGAACTGAGAAAAGGTACCAAGCCATGCGGCTAAATATAAATAAGAATTATGGGTTAATTTAAGTGTAAGAGCTAGTCAGTGATAAGCCTGAGCAAATGGCCAAGCAGTTACAATTAATATAAACTTCTGAGTGATTATTTTATAAAAGGCTGCGGGACTGTGGGTAAGAGATTTGTCCTGACTGAGAGCCAGGTGGGACACAGGAAAACTTCCAGCTACAGATGGTATGATAGTTTCAACTTCGTTCTTTATCAAGTTGATGTCTATTCCAGGTATTCTGTGGTTTCATATACATGTTAAAGATTTTCTTCATTTTTCTATGAATAATGTCAGAGGACAGTTGATAGTGATCACATTGTGGCTATTGATTGCTTAGAGTAGTATCACCATTTAACAATGTTAATTCTAATTCATGGACATAGGCTATCTGTCTGTTGTGATCACTTTATTTCTTGAGTATGTCATAATTTACTGAGAAATACTTTTGGCTTCTGTTGTAATTGAATCATTTGATTATGTTTTCTCCAAATATCATGGTAATCACAAAACAGGACAGAAAAATTGGTAGAAATTTGTCTGTGGTGATGATGCTTGTTTGCTCTTCTGCTCCCACACACATATCCAAACCTGCACACTTCTTCACCATATTTTATGCCAAACTAGCTCAGCCTCGGTTCATTCAACTTCCTAATATACTAAGAAAGATCTAAATAACGATATTCTTGAAAGTTAATATATTTCCGTTACTTACAATACCACAGATATAGTGATGATTTTTTAAAAATATTTTTATTTTATAATTAATTTAATTTTACATATCAGCCATAGATTCCCCGTCCACCCTCCTCCCACCCCCAGCCTTTCCCCCAATCAACCCCCCATACCCACCTCCTCCAAGGCAAGGTCTGCCCTGGGGAGTCAGCCCAGCCTGGTGGATTCAGTTGAGGCAAGCTCAGTCGCCTCCTCCCTATACCAAGGCTGAGCAAATTGTCTCAGCATAGGCCCTAGGTTCCAAAAAGCCAGCTCATGCACCAAGGACAGGTCCCAGTTCCACTGCCTAGGGGCCTCCCAAACAGTTCAAGCTCATCAACTGTCTCACTTATCCAGAGGGCCTGGTCCAGTTCCATGGGGGCTCCTCAGCTATTGGTTCACAGTTCATGTGTTTCCACTAGTTTAGCTATTTGTCCCTGTGCTTTTTCCAATCGTGGTCTGGATATCTCTCACTCATATAATCCCTCCTCTCTTTTGCCGATTGGACTCCATTTTAAGTATTTTAATGTTTATATATTTTAAAGTAGAATGGTACAATCAAAGTGTGTATTCTTGCTCCACCTACTCAAAAGATGTGTGATTTTGTATAGTCTTTTTGATCAATTCTGTACTTAAATAGAATTACTAAGAAAGCTAACCATCCAAGGTGATAATGAAGGTCTATGTATTTGTCGTGTCTTTAATAAACTTTTGGTCATTTATCCCCATCAAATAAGAATTATGTAAAACGTCTAATTTCCAAGGCTCATACGAATCACTTATTTTATTGAGAATTAACTGCTTCACATTTACATGTGTTTGTTTACCTATTGTTATTTATCTCAAAAGCGTATCTATTACAAATCTGTCTTAAAGGTTATAAAGTAGTTTTAAACATTTAAACATTACAGATAATGAAATGAAATTTTATAAGAATGCTTCTTTATACAAATATAAAATTATAATTCAGTCCCATGAGAGAAGAAAGGTCAGGTTGGTATTTTATGACAAAAGTAGTAGGAAATTCTTTCCCAAAGTTTGGTCAAAACAAGCGCTGGTTCAAAATCTGAATCCAAGGTGGAATTGCAAGAAGATAATGAAACAATGTGCTCACAAATAATCAGCTAGGTTATCAACAACAATAGGATAAATAAAAACAGAAATTATGTCAAATAATATGAAAGATAATGAATCTATAGCATTTTTAAAATTGATAAGTAGCTTTAAAAATCAGACCAATTTCAATTAAAACATTAAAAAACTATCAGAGCAAAAAAGTATGGGGTCATGGTTAGTTTTGGATATAAGCCGTTAGAAAAGCCTTTCCAAAATGAGTCACCATTTTCATAAATTTGAAGGGCATTTTACATTTAAAAAATGAAAAATTTTGAATATCTAATTTTCAAAAATCTGTGTGTACTGATAATAGAACTTTAATGTAGAAGTTTGTAAACACTAAGAAAAGCTTAGATTCTAGTTAGAGCAAAGGCATTAGAAGAAAAGGCCAACTTTGTGAGAAAGAATTGGCTAAACTGATTCTCAAGTCAAATGAAGTATAAGTAGGCTTACTTTGCAGTTATGTCTTCTGAGAGAGCAGTAAGCAGTGTGCAGTTCCGTAATAACCGTGCCATCACAGAGAGCAACTTCAGCAGCTTCCCTGTGCTACAGGCTGGGCTAAGCACTTGGATAGACTGCCTCACTTAATCCCTGAAAAAAAGGCTTTGCTTTCTTACCTCATTTGCAGAGGAGAAACTGAGGCTCATGGCAGGCAGGTAATGCTTAGAGACACAGATAGTAATCGACACAGCTGAATTGAGAGCAGTTTTTTGGACTGAAAGTCCACAGAGTGTTTATGAATGCTGCCACCTTTCCTTGGCTGTTGGAAATGACTATTGTGATGTACCTAACTGCCTATAATTGTCAGTTGTTCAGACTCTTTCAAACTCCCAACCATCTTTTCTTTTTAGATATGTATTTATTTGACTCTGTTGCAGGCTTTTGAGTGTAAGTTTAGAGTAAGTTTGCTTGGGAGGAAGTTCATGGGGCAGGAGGCCTCTTCACATTTGCTGATTGACTCGCTGGTGCCAGGGCATATAGAGGCCAGAGGTTAGCCCCTGGATGCCAACTGGCCCTGCCTCACCAACACTGAAATTACAGATGGGTGCTGCCACACCCAGGATTTTTGTAGATACTCGGGATAAGATCTCAGATTTTAGGCTTGCATAGACAGCTCTTTTCCATTGAACTACCTTTCCAGCCTGGGGTAAGGTATTTCTTTATAGTCAAAAATCAAAATTATGTTTTAGTTCAAAGCATGTTAGGGTTTTGGTATTTTAGGGATTTTTTTTTATGAGCATAGTACAAACTGGTTTTGATAATAAGGTTTCTATTTAAAGGCAAAAATAATCTATTTTTCTTTTTCGGTTCTAAATAATTGCTATTGCTTCCTTACATAGCTGAATTTATAAGTATGCAGATAATGATAGTATGGACAGAGCATATTTCTAGAAGGGACATAAGCTAGAAGTGTTGTTATCACAGTTCACCTTTTTCCAGCTATTGAAAAGCAATGATGCCTTTTAGTTTAAGTTACATAATCTTCCAAGATAATGCAACATGGCTAGATAGGATTGCCAGAAATATTCCGTAAAGGATGTAGAACACTTTTCCTGTTTGTAGAGAGACTTGCATAGCCCTGGTATTTTGTATTGTCATTCCATCTTCTATTTACTGATGTGTGTCCTTAAGCATACCCAAGAATAAACCAAAATTTTGCATGAAAATACATTTTACAAAGCGTGCTCGTCCATTAATTAACATGGTAGATAATGACATTTGAGCAAGCCATCCTTTGAGCTCACTTTATTGATATTCACATTTCACAGTATCTAGAAATGTATAAGACATTGATCTTGCAGGGATTGGGGTTCATTTTGTAGTCTAAAACCAGAAAGCTTTTGTTGATGAAACAAGCACATCCTAGCTTAGAATACAAATGTGCTTCTACTTGGCACATAATTAAATCTGTGGCTGTCATTTAAACTTTTGATGAAGATATTGTTCTCAAACTTGAATGTGTAGGTAGCTCATGCATGGAGATGTTGCCTCTTTCTGGGACTCCATGATTATTTTGAGTTAATAAGACTAAGAAAGTATTCCCCCAAAGAAAAGCTAAATTATTAATTTATTAAAATTTTAAATATTGAGTATACTCAGAAGTAAATTTTCTATTTATTTTTCATATTTTCACTCCAAATTTATATTAGAAATTATATGCTATTAAAGAGTGCTATTTTTTCATTGATGTCTAAGAGAGAAAATACAAAATGCTTACTTTCCATAAAAAGAAATGTAATCATATATGTCACATTATCATCAATGGTTTCAAAAATAATTAAAGTATTAGAACACTCTATTACAAGAAAGAAATTTGAAAAAAGAAATAAAGATAGAATTGCCTAAATTGGGTCTGTATTCACAGGCATCACCACCACACACAGACAGACACATGCATTACATGTACTAAAACAGATCACAGACCTCAGCTGTCTCTGCATTTTGAAAGAGACCAAAAACAGCAAGTAAAGTTGTGGTTTCTAGGTCTTTTATACAATTATAATTCAACTCATTACAAAATGAAAGGACATATCTGATTCAGATGCTATACAGCTATGACCTTAGATTTTATACGTTATACGTATCGACAGATAAAATTCAATTTGTGAAATGTTAAAAGAGAAAGCATGTTGGAACATTATGGCAAATTCTATATTGGGTAGTTGTCTTCAAACAACTGAAATCCTAAATCCTCCCTTGCTTCCCACCAGCTGTTCTAATTCTACAAAATAGACATTTGGTTACTCAGGGTTACTTCTTTTAGAGTGGATCTTAGAGTCTTTACACTCTTTTTCTCTCTTGGGTATAGACTCTCTCTCCTGACATTATTCAGCTCCCTTGACTTATTGTAATTGTTATCAAATAACTGTGTTGATTAAAGAATTATATATAAATATAATATTTTCTCAAATTAATGTTCTGTTGTAAGTTTTTCACATTATACCATGTCTTTATTTGGGGTATGTCTTACAAGGAATAGTACAATAATGATACATTTCTCTTTACTAGAAATCTATAAAAAATTTTGTCTTAAAATTGATGATTTCTAACAGTTGAAGATATATGGTAAGTTACTGGCTCTGCCATCTTTATGGTCACCTAGTCATTGGCAGATCCCCCTCTCTGTCACTCAATTGGAAATCTCAGGGCTTGTGCCTTACAATAAATTTCTTTGGCTTCATCCGTGGGAGTGAAGGAAGTTTGACACTGAATGATAAAAATGATAGCACTTCTTACATCAAATGCTCACGCTTTGAACAGACACTTTATCAAGTGGCTGAGCAAACACAGCAGCTTTTGAAGTATTTGAAGAGCCATTGAATTTGAGAGTCTTCATGCCTTCACTGTTCTTTAATCTTATTAGTATAGGCCTCCTTCAGAATAGGCTCTTCCTTGGTTCAAATTTAAGGACATAGATTATAAAATAATACTTAAAACTTCTTATCTACTTCAACCTGTTGATAGATATATCAAATACTTAGGAAGCTCTTGAGTTTAAAATAAGAAGTCATAATATTTTAAAATGCTATCCAATTTCATCTCCCTTTTTATAGAAAAGAAAAATCTGTACTTAAAATTCTATTATTCTTTTCTTAATGCGTTTTCCAAAATTAAGCAAGGAAAAAAATGGTTCAGTATTTTACGTTCACATATGAATGATCAAGTGAATCAGAATGGATCTAAAACTAAGAGAATAAACTTTTGATATCAATGTTGGAAACACCCATCTTTTAAGTGTACTACTGTAGATGGCTATAAATATCACCTTTCATATTTCCTCATATTGTAATTACTCTGGCTTCTTTGTGCATGGAAGCTCAACTTTAGAACTGAACAAGAAATAGCATTCCCCAGCACTCTGATTGAATCTCCCATAAACTATACCCAGCTGCAGAGAATGGGGCAACCAGTTCTACCCTTGAATTCTGCTTGCCACCCAGCTCTCCCACTAGTTGTCTGTTGCAGGGCAGGAATACCCTCCCCTTCCACTTTTCTTTTAACAAGTTGTGCATCAGCCTCCATGTTTTTTAGGTCTATCATGTGTAGCTCTAAATTCTTGACGGCTTATGTCTGTAGGAGATTAGCCAACCTTGTTATCCTTGAGCATTGTTAACCTTCTGATTGGTGTGCCAAATTTGGTTGTTTGCCTGACCTTCATACTTGAGTCCTGACTCCTAGGTTGAGTTTCCTGCTAGTTAAATGATGTTTGGCTTAAATGTGCAGCAGTATCAGACTTAACCAACAAATGCATATTAATGTCTTAGTCCAGCCTTCAAGTCTCTTTTATGTACAGAGTATCAACTCTTCCTTTTCTCTTTGACTCTCTCTCTATACCTCTCCCTACCTCATTGTATGTCTTTTTTCCCCTGTACTCACAGACATACATTTGTGTGACTAGTCTCCCCACTATAGGATGTGAATTACATATAAACTAAGACAATCTTTATGACTGCTGTATCTTTCATGCTGTCTTGTACATTTTATAAATGCAGTAAGTGAATGAGGTACTAAAGTCAATTTATTCCCCATTTTTTCTAATATAAAATCTTACTACTTTCAGTTTATCACCTGTTAGTGAATTGGGATTGTCCTGAATGCCAGTGTGAATTGAGAACATCTTACAAAGAGGCAGTTCTTCTAGGTGTGGGGAGGTAGCTATAGACAATAGCAGCCTGTTGATATGTCCTAACAAATTAGTTTTGTATTCATGTAATTTGAAAGCATATTAAGAATAGCCTCTTAATGTCTTTAGTCAAATTCTAAGCAAGGTCCTGTAAAGGCAAAGTTTCTTGATACTGAATAACACACAGTAGCAAATAACAACTATAAAATGGCTTCCCAACCATTATCTTTGTTTCACTTTGTAGAAACTTCTGAATTTAAGCACTATATTTCCTTAAGGAAGCTCTTGCGTTCCCTGGGTAATAAAGACACAGAGCTGGGTAATTCCAAAAGTGTGCACAGAAGAAGTTTTTCCAAAAATTATAGAACAGAAAAAAAAAATAAGTCTAGCTGGTATTTGGAAACTTCTGCGTCTTTTTTGAGAAGTTTTTTCCTCTGTGGCTACAAATTACACACATACAAAGTAGACTGTAACTATTTTCAATAGGAGAGTCCCTTTTGGTGTCAAAAAAGAAATGTGCCCTTGTATGACTGCTGTACTTTCTGTATCATTGATTATAAAAATACATAGTCAAAGATGCACTCTTGAATTTTTCAATGAATTAGCATTTTAATAATCAGAACCAACAATTCTGTGTTCAGACAATGACTAATGCATATAGATCCTCTGTCACCTAAAATATCACCTGTCCATGCAGGGAAACCCTTAAAATACAGCTTCCATTTGGTAGTTCCTAATCCAGCTACTAATGTTGAAGACATGCTTGCCTTCTGCAGCCTTCACCAAGATTTGTGTTGCTACCCAGTAATTTGTTGATAATTTAATTCAATAGATATAAAAACATATTCTAGGGTCATTACTCTCCATATTGGGACTTTTTGACATCAATCCAAGTGTGTGGCCAACTAGAATGAACTAAAGTTTAGTTTGGTTACCCCTTTGATGTTTCACTTATCTGCTATGTCTGCAGTAATGTTCACCAACTATATTTTACCATAAACTCATTCATAGGCTTAAGTCATTTCAGCCACATTGACTTCAGAGTACACTTGCACTTTCTAGCCTGGAACACACCACTTGAATCCCCATCCCCCACCCCTGCCTCCCTTGAACACAAGAGCACTCCTAATCATCAGTGTCATTGTGAATCAGAGAAGACTGACCTGGGTTGACCAAGAGAGAGTCACAACTTCCAGCAAATTTCCTGTGGTGTATCCATCTGCATCTCTGACCCAGACCAAGGTTTGAAAAGGATGAAAATGATGGGCCATTGGTCATTGCTCACATGCACGATTATTCAGATCTTTTTACAGTATGAAAAGTGTACAAATGTTTGTGGTACTGAAGATTTCTGTTCTAGGACAAGAAAACTAAAATGCCTTAGAACTATCTGTATTCATCATAAGGCTAGAAGAAACCAACTTTCTATATACCAATAAGTATTTATTTGTGGATTTTAATGTCAAGTACTATTTCTAGACATTTAAGGTTAGTAAAACAGCCTTTAATTATCTTCTGTAAGTACATTCATGCTGATAACTCACTGTGAAATAGATGATGCCAGTCTGAAAGGACACTGGGCTAGCATGCTGGAGAGCCTGTTTAATCTTTGGTAATGCAAGGGAAGAATTGGGTATTAAATTATAGCAAATTCCTTGATTGCCACATGAATCCACCTGTGGCAATGACAGTGTGTTTAGCTGCTTGAGCTGTATTAATAGCAATGTGCTGTCTAGAGCCAGGTAGTTGGGTAAGGCTGTATGTAGAAATCTCTCAACCACACTTTGTCCATGTCACTGTTTGCTCCTCCAGTATTCAGGTTCTAAAAACTCCCTGAATTCAGAAATGAGGATGGAGTAAAAAGTTCTTCCAAATTGGAATTAAGCAGAAGTCTAATGCATGCATGTATGTATGCATTTTATAATACATTTAATGCATTTTAAAGACATGTAACTAACAAACTAACTAGGTATCAGAATGGTATATCACAACTTTATATTATGTGTATTCTATATGGTTTTTCTAGGTAGAAATATTCCCAGTGAGCCCTGTTTCTCTTCAGTAAGGATCAGAATGTCAGAGAGAGGATGGGTTGCTTCCAGAGCAAAGGAGAGTGTCTGTCAGTAGAGATATTCAGTGTCAGGCTGCATTATCTCCCTGTGGGCTGGATGAAGTGTATGACCCTTTGGGTATAGGATGTGGGGCTAGGTCTAGAAGCTCTTTCAAATGAGAGCCACTGCAGTGTTTGAGAAGGAACGCGTACACGACAAAATCATGTTTTAACATAGTTCAGAATGCATTCATAATGTCTCCTTCCACTTCTGCACTGTTGTGAATTCCTTAAGGGCTGCACATTCAAAATTGTACTAGATTCAGATGCCCCGGAATATGGAGGACACCAGAGACTGGACCACAATACTGATTACTTTACTGAGGCTTTCGAACATAATGGCCGTCCCTATTCTCTTTTGGTAAGTAAGATTCTTTAGATGTTTTCATTCTATTTTAACTTAACTCTTAATTTTTGTAGTTATGGTTTTGCTCAAAGAAACAATTATTTAAATAGTAACATGAGGTGGGGATTAAAAGGAAAACAGAAAAATGTGAGAAGAGACACAGGGTCTTAGGAAAAATAATACTGAAGGATATTTGGGTACAATAGGAAAAGCTTGAATATTGATAGGATTTAAAGTCATTTCTATGGGCTTGAGGAGACAGGTTGTTTTTTTTCTCTATTACAACCATGTCTATTCTTTATGTGGTAATTTAATTATTGCTTTCTCTACAGTATATTTCATTAAATGGATTTCTACATTATTGTCTATTAATGAAGTTTAATTTAAAACATCTTGAAGAAATAAATAACTTATATCTTTTCTGTCACCTAGTAAATTGAGGATTGGATTCTTTGTAGCTATAAATTCTCTGGACTATTCATGTAACTGAGAAAAGGTTTTTACCTTAAGAGTTTTGTTACACTCAGTGCTGAAACAGATGATAGGAGGATGCCTTCAAATATTAAGCTTCAGTTCTTAGAAGATGTAGAATTTAGCAACACTTTAGACAGGGAAGGATGCTTTGTTTAATTTATGGCCATATGGTAAGCTTACATTACACATAAATCATGTTTTCTTTGGCTGACTGATCATGTGCCTGCATTTCCATTTCCCCTCTCTCTGTATATCTCTCTCAGATCTCCATCATTCTCTTTCACTGTGAGAGATATTCTCTTACATTTTGTGACATCAGAAAATACCTAACAAATATGTGGCTATATCATAGCGAGTAAGCAGATTTTTATAAATTCTTCACTTTTTAAAAAGTTCAGAAGTGGAGCATTAAAATCTATATGGCACCCCTGGGATCCATTATTATATGATACCCTACCATTTGAAGTTGAACAAGTCTTTCATTTAGTAAAGTACTATATTTTGGGCAGAGTGGATCAGCCATAAAATAAATGAAAAGACTGCAGCTATGATATCTAAGCAGTGATGTAAGCGCAGTGGCTAGGCAGAGTCAGCTGCTGTTCTTATGTGTGGGTGTGAGTGTGTCTTAATAGTTCTGATGTAGGTTTAGGTGGGTAGAGAGGGAGTGTCTGTGCATGGTTAAGAGAGAGGGCGCTCGGGTACTATCCACTTTTGAAGAACTACTGCTGTAACTTGTCAGGGCATTCAATTTTGACATGTGCGATACGGTTGATAAAAATAGTTCCATAAGTGAGTGAGACAATTACCTAAAAGATGTGGAATAACCAAAAAGGTAAAAGACTCCTGAGGGGTTTAGCGAGATGATTCAGCTCACAGTGAGGAACCTGAGAAGCGGCAGCCTGCCACAGTAAAACTGAACTTTATCCACTTGAATTTGACAGAAGGAGTTTGAAAGATTTAGCAAACTTCTTTTGTAGATAAAATTACCAAAGGTTCCCATATCTCAACAGAATTTTGCTGTGGAGAGGCTTTGTCGTCGGAGTGAAATGATGACAAAATGCCATGGAAGAGACCTGGAATCCAGTGCCCTGTCTGCCACTTGCCAGCTTTAGCACTGGAGTAATTTAATTTGCTGTCCACAGCTATTTCCCTCACCTGTAAATGAGGACATATTGTACTATCTTCTCTATGGCAAGAGACTCTTAGGAGGCCCAAACCCATTAACAGTGCCAAGCTTTTCAGAAACTACAAAAGGTCCTGAGCTGTGTGTTTAAGTCCTTATGGTCATGTGTTTATCGTCAGAGGTGTCATTTTCATATCTTGACCATATCAAGACACTGAGTGCCTTGAGGATGCTTGGTTACAAATACCTTGGGAGAAGTTACTTTCGTTGATAAGCACTCCCGCTCCTTGGTGTAGATAGAAAAGCTTTTGGTGTCCATTCAGTTTTTCAGGAGAAAAATATTCTGACATAATTAAAACCAGTCAACAAGCCAGGGGTCATGGCAACCAGGTTACTTTTTAAGCTCTAATTGAAGTGATCTCACAGACACGGAACACAGTTTCTTAATTAGCAGACAGAATGGAGACTGGCCCTCCCTGATTGGTCTCAGTAGTGCACTGCAAGCTCAGAAGAAAGGTCTAAAGCCTATGCACACCACCGCTGTGATCCACCTCAATCAGCAAGGGGGCGGGGGGGCCTGACTTCCTCATAGCAGTGTCTGGTTCTCAGAGGCCAGAGATACTTAGAAAGTGCCCATCTACAGTGCGCAGGTGCAGATGAAGTGATCGCTAGAAGAAGATACTTAGAAAGTGCCCATCTACGGTGCGCAGGTGCAGATAAAGTGATCGCTAGAAGAAGGGAGCCCAATGGACCAGGAAAATATATATATATATATATATATATATATATATATATATATATATATATATATATATATATATATATATATATATGAAAACAACTTCCTTCTTCTGTTAAGCAATTAGGGTAACGGACAGGGAACAGGAAATTAGGTGAACAAAATATCTGTCACATGAATGCCTCAATATAGTGAAACTCCTTCTTAAATGGATTTCTGAGTGCTGGAATCCAATCACGTGCTTGACAATGACCCCTAGGTGCACTCTGGCTCATACAGTCACCAGTAAGATGACCCCTGTGTCCTGCACTCCTGTGTAATGAAAGGAAGAGTAGCTGTAACTTTCCCTCTTCCGTGAAATTTCTGCCCATCATAACCGGTTCACAGCATCTGCGAAAGCTTAATGTGGAAGCCCAATAATCCAGGGATCTGCTGAGTAAGTGTCAAATCCGCTTTCAAAGACAGCAGCAAACACAGCGCCGAGGAATCTTAAAATACACCTGCATCCTGCGGCATCAGCAGGTACTGTCTGGGAGCTGTCTGTGATTCCTTACTGAAGACCATGAAACCAGTGCTAACTGGATTCACACCACCACAGAAACACATTTGGAAAGTCAGGGCACCCCACAGCTGCTGAACTCGTAGGGCTGACCTCCTCTAGTCTGCTGAGCTGCTGGTTTAGGGGAGCTCCATTTTAGCATAATCACTTCTCTGTATTATAGGTTCTGACATAGGAACTGGGATGTTAACTTCTGTGTTAATTGGCACATTTGGGGTGACCAGATTCCCTTGCCCTTCTCTGGCTCATAAATTCAATTGCCCACAGGGGCTACAAGGTCACATAAATGTACTTCCTTACAGCCCCCAAGGCCAATGGCAATGATAAAGATATGACCGAAACAGGAGGCTTGGTATTAATTACACTGTCAGCTTGGATCCTTCCCAACACGTAGTGTGTTTGTGCTTATTCTAAATGTAGGGATCACTGGGGTTTTCATTTAAATGGGGGCATCTTACAAATATGTATTTCCTATTGTCCCTCATATATAAATACTGAAAATACAATTGAACAGTTAGAATGTATCTTTGGCACTCTCTATAGAAATGTTTACTTATTTTAGCAAAAAAAAAAGTACTCAATTCTTTGAGTTTAGTTTCCTTGATATTTCTAAATTAGTATGTACTGTGTCAAAGCCTATATAGAATTATATATTAATATATAGGAATTCAATGAATAAATATAAATTAATTAAATTAATTTATATCACTTATATATTATATGTATGTTCTTCTAACTCTTAAACACACAATGAGAGCTAATTATATTTTTCTTAGAAAGTACTTTGTAAACTAACACATGTATATGAAAAATAAAATTACCTTAACTGTCAATTTTAAAAATGAAAGCACCTATAAAAAGGTCTAATCTATTTTTCAGTGAATTATATTTTCACCCTACTAATATTATATCTGAATGGGATGATGCTAAATTTAGCACACTTTCTAATATATTTTTAAAATTCCCTGTGTAGCATCATGCCTAAACTTTAAAATATTATCATTCCAAGCATTAGACACCATGTTTTTCAAAATCATGTAATTAATTTTGCAACTCTTTTATGATCCTAAAGAAAAATAACACTGTTTGGCTGACATAATGGATCACTTTGTAATCATGTGGTTTGAGCCACACTAGTGGTTACTATAGTGTTTAAGTCTTTGTGAACTAGCCAAAATAGCTGGTAGATTAACATGCATTTGACACTCAGTAGATGAATTGTGTGCTATTTGCTTTGAAGCAGGTCACTATGACTATGGCTAGACAATGGACTTCATAGACTGCTGTGGAATATTCTGTATGGCAAATGTGTTAATAAATAAAACACTGATTGGTCAGTAGCCAGGCAGGAAGTATAGGTGGGACTAACAGAGAGGAGAATTGAGGGAACAGGAAGGGAAGGGGGAGACTGCCTGCAGCCACTGCCAGGACAAAGAAGATGTAAGGTACCAGTAAGCCACAAGCCACATGGCAAAGTTTAGATTAATAGAAATGGGCTGAATATAAGAGTAAGAGATAGACAATGATAGGCCTGAGCTAATGGCCAAGCAGTTTAAATAATATAAGCATCTGTATGTTTATTTTATAAGTGGGCTAAGGAACTGCCAGGGCTTGGTGGGACCTGGAGAGAAAACTCCAGCTACAATAGACATAGATTACCTTGTCTCATTTGATCTTTATGTGGCTCTCACTGTAATATGTGTAAGGCTGAATGTATAATCAGATGTGTTTTACAGTACATATGGTCTATAACATATATGCTAAATCTTTTCTGAATGTGTGTACCAAGATGTGAGTTATATTTAAGCACACTTAAACATTTATGTTTAAATCTACTTATGTCTGTGTCTCTCCTCTTGCCATACAAATCAAAACTGTTTTGGAATTTAAATAGTGAGACGAGAATTACAGAGCCAGTACTTATGCATTAAATTTTAGAGGCCCCAAAATTTGTTCATGTTTCTAATGATCTTATCTTAAGGGTTAGTACTGATTATCTTCAGCCTTTGGCATAATTGGTAGTCATTTCCTAACCACTAAGAAAGTTGATTTATACACAAAGAAACCCAGTAAAGAATAAAACTCAAAAGTTCATAAATGTCCATAAATGCATGTGTTAATTAATGGTGCAGCAAAAACTGTACTTATACAATATTCCTGTTAAAGATATTATAGGATTACCAACTGAAGGGTTTTCAACAGGCAGTATTGGAGTCTCTAAGTGTAACTAGAATTGGGGCCATAAAGTTCCTTACACAGAATGGTCAGCATCATACAGTGAGAACTCTCAGAACATTTTTAGTCATCTAATGCCAAAGTTGAAAAGTCAGTTCGTATATTACAAACTTGAACTTCTTACATTCTCTTGTTTTCAATTCTGAAATTTGAACTAGCTGAAATATTGAAGGTTCCAAAGAGGCGAAGCCTTTTTTAGAAATGATAGTTGTTATTTATATTCCATAAATAAATCACTATGAAGATATGGATCAAGCAGTAGCTACTATAATTACCTAGAATCCAAAAAGAGATTGAGTGGACCTCTTCTGCTGTCCACTGAGACAGACCAATCATTATTCGTCCTCAGTCTGATTAATGTGTCTCCTTGCAACTTCCTCAGAAGACTTCACCTGCTAGGTTCCTGTTGCCAATATTATGGGACACTATCTTCTCAGAATGATTTTACAGGAAAAGAATGTGAGACATTTGTGTCTGGCTTCTGGTGCTAAAGAAATTTAGATTACTCTTTGATGTAAGATTGTTCATGGCAGAACTTCCTGTCTCACCTACTAGTCAACCTCAGTAACAGCGATCATAACACATGGACAACCTCCCTTAGACATTTACCCTTTCGAGGGTCAGAATATATTTAAATTTGTACTCGGGGTGCTTAGGGTAGGAAATTAACTTTCCTGACTATTGGGCCCCTTTGTTTCTTCTCATTTGCTTGGATCTGTTTCTTTGTCTGTGTCTTCATTGTAGAAGTTCACAGTCCCTTGGATTAGAAGATTTTTCTGGATCTAATGGAGTAGCCCTCCCTTATTCATAGATACCTTCAGCTTCCCTTTGTTGAAACAGTTTCCTACATCTTACTTTAAATATCTGTGACTTAATAAAAAAAAAGAATACACATTTTGGATGAAATGAATTGCAGTAGCAGTTAAATTCTAATATGGTTTAAAAGTCTGTAGACATTAATGCAGTGTATAAATTATAGGTAAACAGACGGTGGCATTGAAATACTTGATTTCCTCACATATAGTGACTATGGGGATGTAATATTTATCTTTTTTAAAATACTTGATTGACAGTCAGATTGTGACATCAAACTAAACAGTGACTGTTAGCATTTGTAAAATTTTTATCAGGTGAATATTATTTTCCAAATCACTGTTACCTTTAAGGAAAGATTAGAAATCCCAACCTCTAGCCATTTCATTCAAGATATAATTTTATTTAAATGACATCTTTTTAAAAAGACTGTGTCTTAATGCTCCAAATTAACCAGGTCCATTGGTCTGTCTTGACTTCTTTTGTAAGCATGGTTAGAATTCTTTACTCTAGATATCTTAGACAAAAATAGTGAGGCTGTTTGCAAAGATAAGGTACATTTGAAATTTTTATTTTTCTTATAAAGCCATGTTTTTGTGGTTTTTATTTAGGCTGCAAACTATAAAGGACACTTTTTAAAACTCTCAGTCAAGTGTTCGTGTAGCGATAAAAATGACTGAATATGGTAAAATAACAAAGAGATGGCTAGAGGGCTCACAATGCTATCAGCCATCTCTAATATTATTTTTATTATTTACATTGCTAGTACTTACATGAGTATAAAATAAATCAGGTCACATGGTTCATTAGTTATAAATTTTATATAGATTACTTTTTGAGTAGCCACAGTGGAGGGCTTTTGGTAGCCAGAACATACCAGCCCACTGTTGTGTCTCTACTACTTACCTGTTCTTTTATGCAGCCATTATTGGTACCCAGCTTTCCTAATAGCACCCGACAGTTGTGAGAAATCAAGAGATAGTTAACCCTTGCTTCCATAAAGCGCCTGATCCGTTAGGAAGGATAGATATTTGGAAAAGAGAAAAAGAACTAAAACAAAAATGACACATTGTGGGGAGGATTTAGAAGGAGCCAAATGGCTGCTGTGACTTAAAATGCAGTGGAGAACACTCCGGATCTGGAATTGTCCTGGAAACACCTGGCCAAGACTCTAGGAGTTATTAAGACCTGGGAGCTATAGGAACCAAGGAAGCAGAGAGTTCAGAACGTAGGACGTATTCTAGAAGGATTGAGAGGAACGTAAAGACTCCTGTGGCAGGAGGCTATGAGGGAGATGGTGAGAGGCAGGGCCTGAGCTGAGATTGCAGATAGGAAAGGAGCTTCGAAAGGGCTGTCAAAGGAAGGGGTCTTCATTTTGTTCGCTTGCTTTATTTTTTTCTTTTCTTTTTTTTTAAATTGGGTTAACTTGAAACAAGGCCTGATACACTCAGGATCCCTTACGTTACTTTCCAGATTTTGTTCTTAAACTTTTTAAAAATGGTAAGGTTACGTATTGTCTTAGTGAAGAGCAATGTTCTTCTGAGTACCTGGTTGCTGCATTTATTGTTCTAATCACCACAACCTTCTGAACTGCAGGCAGCCCTGCTGCTGCACCGAATAGTGAAATGTGGCTTCAGAGAGCCCTTTCCTTCATTCCTGGGAGGAATTTCATCTTTTGTAATAGTATGGATCCCTCTACTGGTGATAGTTGTAATAGCTTTCTATTTCTGCCAAAACTGTTTTAACTATGAACTTCAGCCTTCTGATGGCTGGTCACTGTAACCTTAGTGGGACGCAAGACTGCATGATGTCTCTGTCACTTTGATGCTATGACAGCGTGTTCGGCATTTTTTCCAATTACATCGATGTGATTGTGTTGACAGGTGTACATTCCAAGCCGAGTGGCTCTCATCCTTCAGAACGTGGATCTGCCAAATTGAGGAGACCTCAACTCAGCCCACCTCAGGCAGATATGTCCGGTTGGCTGCTTTCCGTTGCCACAATGTTGATAATGCATAAGCTTTGCAAAAACACGGCTGTCTAGCCAAAACATCAGGCTGAAATTCAACGCTGGAATATGCAAATTTATAACTTGCTTCTGAAGTAGAAGGGAAGATGTGTTTAAAATATTAGCAATGTGTGTTTTGAAGCCTTCTGAGAAATTAGGATTTGCAAATGAAGTGTAATATATAATAATTTTTAAATATTACTTTACTGGCAAAGTATTTGATCCTCTAATTTCAAATTTGAATTATTCATCAGGCACGATTATTTTTGTTGTAGTAAGACTGTATTTTGCAAGATGGATATTTGTTGGCCTCATTTGTTCCAATGTCTATTGGTCTGAATTATGAGGTACCGAGTTTGTTTCTCTCTCTCCCTTTTTTTTCTTCCCCAAATTGTGTTTAGAAATACTGTATTAAATATGTAGCGGTAACATAAAAATACAAGTCTTATAAAAGATAATATAAAATTCTTCTCTGTGCCTTATTTTGCATTAAGTTTTATCTTGTAATCTCCTGTCAATATACTGTTTTAGTAAATGCTGATATCTCAGTCTTTCTGAAGACTTAAAATGGTAATTGTAGCATTTCAGAAAATGTCTTTTATTTCAATCAATAAAAAATGCTAAATTGCATTGGCAAATGCTCATTTTTATTGTGGTATTATAAGGAATGATTTGCAGTTAATATTAGTGTGCTTTATCTCAACTCTGATACCTTCTCTATGTAGTTCACATGTGCGTAATGGAACAGGCAACTAGTACGTTTTCTTTCTTTCATTTAAAGTCATGTTAACCAGGGTCCTGGAGAGATGGACCTGTGGCTTAGGGCACCTGCGAAAGCAAGCAAACCTGTGTTCAGAGGTTGGAGAGATGGTTCAGTGGTTAAGAACAAGGACTGCCCCTGCAAAGGACCTGAGTTCAGTTCCTAGCACCCACATCAAGTAGCTCACAGCTGCTTGTGACTCTAGCTACAAGGTTTCCAATATCATCTCCTGGCTTCCAAGAGTAACCAAACTCGCATGGACATACCCACATGTTGGCACATACACAAAATTAAAACTGAAAATAAAATTAACAGAAGGCAATGTAAGTTCAAATCCCTAGTCCTCACATTAAAGCTAGGAGTGACTGTGTACACCTGTAACCTCGGGTTTGGGGAAAGATGGCAGACAAATCCCAGGAGGTTGCTGCCTAGCCAGCCTTGGCAAAATAGTGGACTTCAGTAAATATCTCTGTCTCAACAAATAAAGTGAAAAGAGATAGAGGAAGGCTCCTAGCATCTTCTATGCATGATAACGGACACGCTGTCATGTACACTCACATGCCCTACATGTGTGTGCATAATCAACACACAGACAATTTCTAGCTTTTAAAAGAAAATCATATTAACCCATTCAGATATCTAAGCTACTCTTCAGCTTTAAGTGAGAACCTTTAAAAGCTGCATTGACTCTCTCAGTCCAGCAGGATACTCGATAAATGTGCTTTTTTGGGTCATTGGTATGTAGTTTATGCATGAAAGAAATTATGATACATTCATGAGAAATGTGTTGTCACTTTTTCATTTATTTTAATACTAATTCTTGGTTTTTATTTTGTTTCAGCTTGATGATTCATAATTAGTAAGAAGTGCTTAGAAATGGGGGGAGGGGAGTGAATGCAATCTAAATATGCTAGGCATGGATGGAATTCACAAAAATTAACAATATTATACCCTAGAATTTTTAAAACAGTAATGAATGAGGAGTGTATTTACTTTTGCACCTAAACCTATATATTAGCTATCCTTTTTGAGTAGACAACTTTGAGTAAAACCTTGGAGATCTGTGTCTTAAACATGTTATTTATCTTCACTTCCAAGTGCAATAGTATAAGAGCTTAGTTTCCTAAGACTCAACATGCCAGCTCATACTGGTGCACACAGAAAAGCTTGACTGAAGCCATCGTGGCATTAGTGCTGTGGATGATTGATTGATAAATAAAACTCTCATTGACCAGTAGCCAGGCAGGAAGGATAGGGTAGGCGGGACAAGGAAGAGAAGAATTCTGGGAGGTGGAAGGCTGAGGCAGAGAGATGCTGCCAGCCTCTGCCATGACAAGTGAAATGTAAGGTACCAGTAAGCCACGAGCCACATGGCAACTTATAAACTAATAGAAATGGGTTAATTTAAGATATAAGAGCAGCTAGCAAGAAGCCTGAGCCATTAGCCCAAACAGTTTAAATAATATAAGCGTCTGTGTGTTTATTTTATAAGTGGACTGTCGGACTGCCGGGCCTTGACGGGACCCAGAGAGAAAACTCCAGCTACACACTATGCAAAGGTGTTAGTGTAAGTGTTATAGCTCTGAGGGTAAAGGTAGCCTGGCAGTCAGAATCCAAGGAACACCACAAAGTCACACTGCACAACAAACCTCACAGAGGAGATTTATTGGGAGGAAAGACCCCAGGAGGATGGCTGCCTCTTCTCAGAAGAGAAGCTCATTAGAGAACTGAACAGAAGATAGTGTTTCCTGGAGTGAGTGGATGAGCTTTCCAGGGTGCAGATTGGTGGGATTTCAAGTTCAGAGCTCAGGGCAAGCTTGGAGATTAGTGGGATTTCAAATTCTGAGTTTGGGCTTTTTACTCTATAGGGTGGGCAGGGACTGGGTCCTTAGAGCAGCAAGAGTGTTCTGTGGGTAGACCTGATGGTTGAAGGTTCCCAGGGGAGGGACCTGGCCACATTCCTCGAGGAGCTTAGTATCTCCTATCACCGTGTTTCCATGGTTTGTGTTCTGTACTTGTTAGTGATAATTGCATGATGTGCAAATATGACATTCCTTGTACTGGTATAAAATTCTTACTATTTTGTTTGTTGTATATAAGGAAAGATGATTGAGATGATTGTTTTGCATCAGGTAGTGTGTGTGTGTGTGTGTGTGTGTGTGTGTGTGTGTGTGTGTGTATGTTGCAGTATGGATGGATGCACATGCATGTGTATGTATGTGAAGGCTAGGATACAACCTCAGGTATATGTCATCAGATGCCACCGTTTATTAAGACAGGATTTGCCACATCTTAGGCTGTCACCAGGTAGGCTAGACAGGCTGGCCAGTGAACCCCAAGGATTTATGTGTCTCTGCTTCCCAAAGCACAGACTACCATGCCCATGAATTCCAGGAACTGAACTCAGGTTCTCCTTCTTGCAAAGTCTGAGGTGGGTATTTGTTTGTTTGTTTTTAACACAAGAAATTGCTTATCATTAAAACCCATTTTCTTTCATCTTGTGCTGCTGGAAGATTTTAAATGACCAGAGTAATTAGAACTACAGTTCCTCTATATTCAATATAGCTCATAGTGTGAAGTTAGATTTTTATCAGTCTAAGTTGTTTGTGTTCCCCCATTAATGTCCACTGCCTCAACATACTGAGAAGAGCTGTAAATGCATATTGCTAGGTAAGAATTGTTTTTTTTAAATAGACAAATAAAATATTAAGTATTCTAACTAAATACAATTTCCTTTTCTCTGTCTTAGTATAGCTAGTTTTAGAGAAACTGGTAATAGTCTCGTACACTTCCCTGTAGGTCTTTTATGTCAGATCACTGGCATGCTTCTCTTTCTTTTTTCATTTTTTTTATTCATTTTACATACCAACCACAGATCTCCCTCTCATCCCTCCTCCCGCTCCACCAACTCCACCTTCCCCTGCCTCAACCCACCCCTCATCCCCTCCTCCAAAAGGGTAAGGCCTCCCATGGGGGGACAGCTAAGCCTGGTACATTCAGTTGAGGTAGGACCAAACCCCTCCCCCCTGCATCAAGAGTGAGCAAGGTGTCTGGCCATAGGGAATAGGATCCAGAAAGCCAGCTCATGCCTGGCGATAGATCCTGATCACACTGCCAGGCTCTCCTCAAACAGACCCAGGTACATAGCATCTTTCTTTTTTATTATTATTATTACATATACAGGCATCTTTTTTGAAAATATTCCAGTAGTTCACATGAGAAATAAAACATAACAATTCTTGCTGGAGGAATACAAGAAAAATATCTTGAGATATAGATGAATTTCTAAACAGTCTTACTAAATAAGAACCACAGAGCCAAATACAGAGTTAAAAGCCCAAGAGATCAGAGCACTAGCTAAGAGTCAAGACTACCTTTAGCTTACCACTCCCCGTCACTTCCCGAGAGAGTTTCTTCCTGTCTGACTTGTCTTTTTATTGCCTTTCTGTTCTGCCTTCTCATTGGCTCTAAGCCCAGTCACATGACTTCTTCATCACTGCCTGTTTATACAGACCTCCAGGTCTCTATGGTTGGGTGCTGGGATTAAAGGTTCGTGTCACCACACTTGGCTGTATCCTTGACCACACAGAGACTCTGCCTGCCATGTGATTGGATTACGGGCATGGGCTACCACCACCTGACTTCTATTCCTGGCTAGCTAATGATCCCTGATCTCCAGGCAAACTTATTTATTAACATTCAAATAATATCACATTTCAGCACAATTAAAATATCTCCTTCTATCATGGTATCTCTTTCATTGCTCTCCCAGTCCATCCCTGTTCCAGCTCAACCATTGTGTTCTCTTATGTTCTCATACCCCATCCCCTACCCTCCATTGCCCACCCTTCATCCCCAGTTTCCTCATGGAGATCTTACCTATTTCCTCTTCCCAGGGTAATCCATGCATCCTTCTTTGGGTCCTCCTTGTTACCTAGCCTCTCTAGATCTGTAGGTTGTAGTCTGGTTTCAAAGCAAAGGCTTTACATCTAGTATCCACTTACGAGTATATACCATGTTTGTCCTTCTGAGTCTGGGTTACTTCACTCAGGATGATATTTTCTAGTTCCGTCTTTCTTTTTATTGGCTAAATGTTTCCAAAATTCACAACAGACAGTAGAGAACTTCAGATGTTGTGCTTTGCAAATGCTTTTTCTATGGTGTGCCTATTACTATTCTCAAAAATGAGAACATCTTTTGCTGTCTTTTACTCTTTTAATTTTTTATGTCCTAGAAAATAGAGATAACTTCATATTTATTTGCACCCTCTCCTGATTTTAGCAAATGACTACTAGCAATTGCTCTATTATCCAAAGCAGAATTTATTCCTGATACTAGTAATACTTGATGTCTTAGTTTGATATTATCCTGCTTAGGAGAAGCCATGGTCTTATAGCCAAAAATGAAACTGTAAACATTTTTTTTCTTACAGCGTTTCCCACTTTCTACTACTTGAACTCTGAAGGTCGATGCCTCTCATATTTTCTTTTCTATAAATTGGATGTCTCTTACACTGCCCTCTTCTTAGCCTAAGTGTTCATCTCTAACATAAGATGAGGGATTTAGTCACATGTTCCTCTGGTTCAAAAAGTAACCAGTGACAACACATTGGATTTTTTTCATGGCAACGATAAAAGAACACAACCCTTTTCCCCCTCTGACTCAAGCACTTCCTTAGCAGTATCAATTCAACATGTGTCAGCCGTCAGGGTTTTACTGCCATTGCTATGCGGATCATACAGGAGGTTGTCTGAATAAGGAACCTATTCCTCAAATACTACACAGGCGAGTGCAGACAGATCAGGGAGGAAGCAGTGAAGGGTAATGTGTTTTTCTCTCCTTCAGCTCTCAGCTTTGGGGCAGATACCTTTTCCCTGTTTCTGCTCCTGCAGCCATTGAATCTGGCCATCAAAGCAAGGTAAAATAGCTTTGCTGTTGCTCTTCCTGGGTAGACTGAACCAGAGCAGATAAACTCGATAGAAAGCAAAACAGCAGCAGAGCAGCCTTCTGGCTGGCCTCGCACCTCGCACATCATTTCTTTCCGCCTGTTTTGAGTCCTGCCCTGAACTTGAGTTCTTTAGACTGCTGAGGTCCATTTATCTGTTCCTTATAAGGGGACAGGCACTGAGCTATGAACTTTGTGAGGCAGAATATTCTGATGAAAGAAAATAGAAATCTAAGGCACAGCAATGTCATGTCCTTTATTCAGCAGAGTTCATTTATCATTCACTGTGCATTAGAATTGAAATGTAGATAAATTTTCTCACTAAAGCCAGCCTTTAGGGAGGAAAAAAATCAAATGAACTCCCTACTCTTTTTTCTGCTCTATTATCTTATTAATGATGATTTGTAGAGAATTGCAGAGAAACATTCACACTTTAGGGCAAAATTTCTTAATTGGTATATAAGAATTAAGATATAGTAGCTTTAAGGGGTCTTTTTTCCTCTATAATTTAAAACTTTACATCTGGACTTAATTTGGCCCAAACTATACATTGCAGACAATGTTTATGTATATAAAGGAGTCATTTTATGATACACACACTTGTGTTAAAGGGAATGACATTCTGGAAGTTGACTTATAATACACAATGTTTCTTGTCATTTCCAATGGACCAAAGAGAAGGCGAACCCTTGTGTCCAGTTTCTTATACCAAGAAACATACACTGTGTTTTAATATAGCAATGTGACCTATGATCAGAAGACCTGAATTCAAGTTGCAACCGTTAAATGCAGGTTCTTTATTTAATGGCCCAGAGATTTAGAACAAAAGCCCTGGTGCCACAGCCCTGACAGACTAGCATCAGTGATCCATCCTGACATGCCAACTAAAGAAATGGCAAACGCTGTTGATAACCAGAAAGAAGAAGTGTAATCAATTTGGACACACTGTGAAGAGGAATGGATGGAGGTCTCCAGTGACCCCAAGTCTATCTTTGGAGTACTGACCTGAGGTTTAGGTTAAAATAGAGAAGGAATCGAATCAAGGGCCAAGAGATATGTATATGATTATGGAAATCAATAGGCAGGCTAAACTGAATATTAAGGGAAATAGCTTGTCTCCTCCAGTGGGATACAGCATCTAGTTGTTGAGTCTCTAACCTTTCCCTTTCCCCTTTCTGCTCACAGCCTAGAATAGACTCCTGAGAGAAGGAAGGCATCTGAAGAATGTCACAAAAGAGTCCGCAGTCACACATAGCTTGGTCTGTCTCATTTAGATGGAAAGGTTATACTCTCTTCAAAAACACTCATCCTTAAATACATATTTATATAACTCAATATTAACTTCCTAAAGGTGGGGAGAAACATCAAGCTTTGCTTTCCAATGTGTCTGTTATATAGTATTTACAGTAAGTCTTCTTAAAGCAAATGTTCAACAAGATGTAGCATACCAATTGACTTTGCCATAAAACAAGATAAACAAATTGATAAGGGTTTATTTATGTGCATGCTTGTATAATATAACATACGAAGAAAAATCTCTGAATGTTTGGAAACTACTCATCCAACATGTGTGTTCCTATCATATGTACAAGTATTTTGATATGTACAAGTTGACATATAGATAGAATCAGGATATCAGCTGAATGTACACAAGCTCATTGATTCCAACATTTGTCTTGAAATAACAAATCACTTGATTTCCATGTTTAATATTCATACTCAACTTTATGTACCTTTGGTTTAATTACAACCATCAAATATCAATGAGTCATTTTATTTTAATTTTAAGAGTTTCCAGATATGTAGGATATATTTCAAACTGTTTATACTCTAGAAAATTTTTTCTCAAGCAATTTTGTTTCTTTTGTCTTTGGAATGAGAATGGGAACTGAAAGAATTATTACTTATTTTTCATGTCCATCAGGATTATTTTTTAACTGAGACTTTGCTGTCATAGTCCATTTATTTCAATGAAAAGCATGATGAAAAACAGTGCAAGCAATTTTATTACATATGTACCCCAAGCCATACCTTGAATTTTTTGGCTAAATCTGACCAACTGAAAAGAAGTTCCTATATATGTACACAAAGTTAATCGTGTCCCCTCTTTTTTTGCTGTGGAACAACCTTTTTGTACACTGTAGATATTTGTTGCTCTCATTGGTCTAATAAAGGACTGAATGGCTTATAGCTGGCCAGGTAGAGGTTAGCTGGGACTTGCAGATAAAAAGTTAGTGCAGGGAAGAAGAAGGATGGAGTCACCAGGAAATGAAGAGAGAATCAAGGTGAACATGCTGTGCAGAAGAAAGGTACCACCACGTAGTAGAGAGTAGATAAGAAATATGGGTTAATTTAAGTTGTAAGAACTTGTTAGTAACAAACCCAAGCTATCAACTGAGCATTTATAATTAATATGAAATTTCTGTGTGGTAATTTGGGAAGAGGCTGATGGTCCCAACAGAAAACCCCACAGATGCTTCTTAAAATCTGTGGTTATCTTTTTTTTTTTTTGATATAGAAAACCAAGTGCATATCTTACTATTTTTAAATAGATATGTATTGTTAAAGGCATAATTTACTAATAAGCATGTATTGATTCTTTCTTCTTGCTCCCTATAGCAAGGTACTTTATGTAAATTTTCAATCAGAGTATTCTGCAAGTACTGCAAAATGATGATTCTTGTTCTCTTACCCAAGGCTGGTGCTCATTTTAACTCTGCGATCTTCCACATCATTTCCAAACTAGATAAAAGAGATATAGATCAGGAGTTACAAGCTTGACCTCTCCTTTGCATTATTGTTCTTCCACTGCATCTGACCCCAGACTGGAGTGTAGCACCTCACCTTACCCTGCCCAGAGAGGTTTCCAGGGCCCCAGGTGAAGACCACTTCAACTTCATTCTTGGAATAGAGCCACACAAGATCTTGGTTTTCTCAACATTTCCTTAGCTTGTCTTCCCCTTTCTCTTCTCTTATTCTTCGCTCTCTTGCTTCATTTTGAGGGAACTCTGTCATGGACTCCTCAGCTCATCACTGTTGTTGTTATTATTGTTATTATTATTATTATTATTATTATTATTATTATTATCTCAGCCATGAGGAGAAAGGAAGACTAGTTTGTTTCTAATTTATATTCATTATTTAAAGACATGTATGTGGCTACTATTTTGTCTTTATTCCTTTACTTAAACTCTTAATCTTACTCAGTTAGAGAGTTTTTTTTTTTACCTTTGAATTTTTGCAGTTTAAACTTTGGAGTAAATATTTTCACTCATTTCAAATCTATTCATCTTCAAATGGAGGTGGCAAACCTTTCCATGGGAAAATTTAACACTTACCACCTGTTCTGGGCATAACTACCTGGACAGAAATATTACCTCTTTTGATGTGAGGGAAGTTGGAAAAAGCTACATAAACTATGGTGTATTACCTCATCCCAAAGGCTGGAAGCCTTGTGGATGATTTTCATGTTAAAGATATATAAGGATGTTAGGAATGAAATAAACTTACTATGAGAAGACAGGCACATGAATGGATAATGCAAAACTTATAATGAGTTGATCTAGGTTTTTAGCAAGTAAGTAAGTGATAGAAAAATGAATGTTATGTCAAATATTAAACATTATGTAAGAGACATTGCCACTTATCATATTTAGACCTAAAATTAAAATTATACCCTATGAAATAAAAGTTTTATGAATTAAAAAAAATGAATATTGATTAAGAAGGCCTTACAATTAGATTAGTTTTAATCTTGTGCTGTTACATGAAATTAGTACTAATGATGTGACAATTACATTGTAGTTAAGTAAGATGCCCATATTTGGTTTAGATTTGTATACTCATATAATTATTTGATATAATATATAAGAAGCTTATAAATGCTTCAAAGGAAAAATGAGGAAAGGTAAGTTGTTATGATTGTTGGAAATAGTTGATACATCTGTAGAAGCTTGCTATACTTTTCTATATAGATAAATATTGTCAGATTTTTAAAAAAATTATTTTCATTAGTTTCTTAGCTCCTTGGTTTTGATAATTTGTTTATTGCTCAGCCTATTTTGTTTCAATCTAATTTTAGTATTGTGCTTCCTATATAATTGCTGCTTGACATTTTTGTTTTAATCACTGCCTCATGTAGAGAGACAGTATATATCTTGTTCAATGTTTATTTCATGTACAATTTATTTTGTCATTTAAATGTCAGGCTAGAAGCATGGCCCCAGGCACAGCAATGGTAGGGAGAAAGGAAACTATGGGGAGGCAAGCTCCTTGATTCCTTATTCCAAGTGCAGCTGTCTTGCAAAATAACATGGAAGATCCTTTTATAACCCACAGACCATGACGACTATTCATCACACACATTAAGATGAGACTCAGGCAAGCATTATGAGAGCAGGTTATTGAAAATGTGAATTGTTTCTCAATATAAAATTCCAGGAACTACAAAATGTGTTGACTTATTCTACCAGTTTCCTCTAGGAACTTAAAATCAGCCCATGAACTCTACTGTCCTCATTCTTACCTGACATTCAATCTCCACATTGTTGTTGGTTGTTTGGGTTTGGGTTGGGTTTGGTTTTGCTGTTTGTTTGTTGTAGATATGTTCATACAAATGAAAATGTTAGAAGAGCTAGAACCTAGTTTGCTGACTGGAACATCAGATGACTTTTAAGACAACAAGATCCAGCACTCCTTGGAGTGCTGACTAATTTGAAAGCTGGGGTGAGAGTAAATGTGAGTCTTCTGCTTCCAGGGGAGATGAGAACAGTTTCTCCAAAGAAAGGGATGAATTACTTGTAATGAGCACAAACAGGAACCTAATGACCACATTTGCCAAAATGTGAACAATGATAGGGTTTTTCACAGAATTGCAAATGAATACACATTATTTCTTTCTAGTTTTATTAACTTAGTAAATATATGCAGGATAAAATACATCCTGCACTCATGTGCCTCCCATGCACATGAATGGCAAATGAGGTTTTAGATGTTCCTTACTAGGAAGAAGCACTTTCAGCTCTAAATTGGAAACATATCAACTCCTCCTCCCATGGCTCAAGAATCTTCATGGATGAACAAGCAGAGAAACTGTAAGAGCAAGGAGTGGTTAACAACATCAAAGAAATAGAATTTTCCAGATGCAACTGGGCAGTTACCCATAAGTGTTCACAGCAGTGAGATCTGTTTGAGTTCCAGCCAGACAGAATTCAAGGATGGAGGTGGAAGGTGGACATGGAATCACACCAGTAGCTGAGGTGCTATTGGTATTTCATAGCTGCTAGAAGAAGGAGAATCAGTTTTATTAATGATGTGGCCCATGAGAGGTTGACTACACACACTGGGGCAAACTTCACTCACCACATAAGCTGAACAACACCAACTGGAAAATCAATCCATAGAAAAAGGAAAAAAAGAGGAGGTGGAGAAAAGGAGGAGATGGAGAAGTAGGAGGAGGAGATGAAGTAGGATGAGGAGGAAATGGAGAAAGAGAACAAGAAAGTAGCATGTTACCCTCTTCCCCATACCAGCTTTAGTATGAGTATAGCATACTTTCTGACTACCAGCTACAGAGCAGGGTGACACTCTCAAAGGGTGAATGTGCAGTAGAAAACACTAGCTTAGCTTGCTGAAAATGAGTACCATAATCATGGTAAGTTATGCTGCTAAGATGTCCTCTTGGCAAGTGATGAGACCAAAGACGGGCAAAGCTCCAACCCCCATGCCCTATGCCACTAGCCTGAAAACCACTTGTAAAAATGAAAAGTTACATGCCTGATGGTTCTCTACTACAACAGATTTTAGAGGGATTATGGTGAAATATAAAATTTATTATCAGATTATGCATGTATGTATTCATGTGAGAATATATGTTTCTGGCAAATCCATAGAGCAGGCATTTTAGTCAAGCATTGATGTAACTTTGGAACAGAATTCCTCCTATTCAGAAATTTATTCTTACACTTATGGTGTTAAAGTGGTTGGATGAATACCCACAACATTATTAAAGGTAATCTTTAAAGTTAATTCTTTGTAAGTGGTACCCACTATGTCTTTCAATTCCTTCACAAAGCCTAGTTTCACATTTCAATAACTGAATATTACAGTTCAGGTAACTTGGCACCAGAGAGTAATCAACATAGAGATATTCTACAAAATATTAGATTAGAAAAGAAAATAACAAATGAGGAGGAGGAGCAAGAGGAGGAGGAAGAAGGGGAGCAGGAGGAGGAGCAGGAGGAAGAGGAGCAGGAAGAGGAAAAGCAGCAGGAGGAGGAGCAGGAGGAAGAGCAGGAGCAGGAGGAGGAACAGCAGGAGGAGGAGGAGACAAGAAAGGACTTGGCTACTGAAGCTCAGTTGGCATCTATCCTACATGGGATTTGAGAAGAGAAAGCAGCCATCAGATAGAAACTAGTAATAAGCAAGTAAATGTTCACAGTTCAACTAGAGGATTATATTTTTCAAGTGTGAAAGAAAATCCAGATACCTAAATGTGCAGTTCTTTACAGAAAAGATACATGTAAAACAAATTACATCTATTGTCCCAGGGAAATAAAACAGTCCTAAAACAAAATGGTTTAGGAGTGTGAGAGCCTGGCCTAATTTGTAGGTGTTCTCCAAAAATCAACTCAGGTAGCAGTGAAGATTAAATGTTAGTCCTAAAAACTTAATGACTGAACAACAATAAAAAATGCATTTTGATTCATGTCACATTGTTTTCTGGAACAGAAACCCTTCTTTATTTCAGAACCCGCTATTCTGTCTGGAATGTACAAATCCAAGCACACTAAGGAAGAATAAAAATAATTTAAGGACAAAGTTAGGTTTGGAGTTTGTGTATGTACTTTAAACTCCACTCGTGTCCCACTCTGTAAGCCCCAGTCCATCACGCTATCATGACTGGAGCACTGGAAGAGGATGAGTCTTCTTGCATCAGTGAAGTAATAAAAGTAGTAAAGTAATAAAGGTGTAATGGAAACATAGCACGCTGTCCTCCCAAATTGTCAACTAAGCTTGGGAGATCTCATACACTCTATTTTCTTCACTGACTCAAGATACAAGTTAGAGACTTTGTTAATTCCAATAATAACATCATTTAACACGGTGTTTGCCAAGCTTCTAAATATTGTTTAGCTTAATCCTGATCCACTGAAAACATTAATAACTCCTTGACAAACACTGTATTTGACTAAAAGATTTGGATATATGAAGTTAAAGATACACTGATCTCATCCATCCTATGTTTACAAGAACTGTAATTCCTTTTCAAGTTCTTGTGTGTATGGTTGTGTGGCATGTGTGTGTCTCTCTATTTTCATTGTATCCTTTATGTCACCTTGACTCGTAGCCAACATTTATAGTTTATGGTGTTCTCATGATATAACCCATGTGAGCAATTTTATTTCCCTAAGCACAGAATTAACCTGATAGGTATTTAATTATATCTCTACAAGGAATGATTTTCCCTGAAGTATATGAAATTTTAAAACCAGACTAATAAAGTATTTCTAGGAGGAAAGTGAGATGTCATGGTGGATTTTCATTTAGTTACCTAGCACCTAAATTGATCTATTTATTCTTACGTCTTACTAGACTAATCTTCTCTTGCCTTTTTGGTATTGACTGTACATTTAAATTTTAATGTAATATAAATTAGTGTAATATGTTTGTAAGTCATAAAATAATTTCTGGAGTACAATAGCAGATGCATGGTGGATGTATGCATAGCTAGATAGATAAAGATAATAAATGTTTTACATATGGCTTTGGTTGTAATCGTATAGTTTGCAGCTAGGTTTTGTTTTGCTACTAGTTGCTGAGGAACCACTTAGAGTTAATGAGGACTCCTGGAGCATCCCTTGATATTTCATTAGTTTACAGCAAGGATTTGCAAGATTCATGAAGTTTTTTGTTGTTGTTTTGTTTTGTTTCATTTGGCATACCATTACGAAAGCAGGATGTTGAATTTCATTATAATGTGTAAAACGTTAAGTATGTTGGCAACAATGATGAATTTTTCTATATAATGCAAAAGCAAGTGTTTATCTATGCTTTATCAGATTTCCACCCTTTCTATATTTCTATCACCAAAGAGAACAAGAATGGATATTTATTGACAGGTAGCCATAGAAATGAAGTTAGGAATAATCTGCATTATTCATATTTCCAAATAAAGATAATTCCTGTCTCACCTGTCCACCCCTTGAGTTTCTGACAGCACCAGTCACTGTAGAATGTTGAACCTATCCCAGTATTCCAATAGCTTTGTCACATGTCATTTATCAAATAGAATACTGTAATTCATTTGTCCATTATTTGCCTTGTTACTGGAATTGGGAACAGAAACATAAAGAAGTGTAATAGTTTGACCTCCATAGAGCAAGCAGATCTATGTTCATGGCAGAATCTACAAATTATATATCCAGTGTCTATTCTTCTGTCTTTTATTTAAGAACAGAATTATTATTCAAGTGCTGAAACATGTTTCCAGCCGTATGACTAAATTCCATGCCAAGAAGGAAGTTAGCTGCTACTTACAGAATGGCGGCCCCTTACAGGTAGAAAGCTGGGGTATTTACTGACATCAGCCTCTTCCTTCCACATTAGTTGCTTTGAACATGGGCAAAATTTCTGATAATCCATACCTGTCTTTACCAAGCGATGACCTTATATAGTAAAAGGCAGAGGGGAGAAAGAAGACACTCAAGTTTGGAAAATGTTGGCCCAGTCACACATCCATAAACTATCTTTGCTCTGTATTTATTTCATGTTAGAAAGTTCTAGTTCTTATACACTCACTAATGTATGCACAGGATTTTGCTATGGACAGCCCTTCCAAACTTAGAGCTTTCACTTGTCAATAAAACTGAATAATTTCGATTGATAAATAGAGGGCCTTGATATGTAAGACTTGAGTAAGAATGAAGGGCATAAGATAGAAAGCAAGCATATTAGCATAGTAGAAGTAGGAAAGTACATAGAATGCTCCCTACACACGCACTGTGTCATCCAACATGAACCAGTATCCCAGAGAAGTTGAAGACTGGGATCTACAAAGAAAAAGATAGGAATAGGGTGGAAAGATAGACAGTAGCCTACAAATGGCCTTACAGGCTAATCTAAACATACTGACTTCTATTTCTTACAGATTACACAATGTGATATCTTAAATATCAAATTCTAAAAAAAAAATAATTGAAACTAAAGTAAATAGTTGCAGTGCAAGAGAAAAATCTTTAGACATGAATTGTCCTTAAAACCATAATTGAAGTGATTTGTCAGTACATGACTTAGGGAATCCACCTGAGAAGTCATCGTGGGCAGGATGTTGGAGTCAGTAGTTTGGGGCTATTATCTGTTTAAAAGTCCACAGCACTGTAAGATCTTCCTTGGAAACATTTCAATATTTAAACCTCCACTTTCACCTGTTTGCTAATCCCCTAGGACTTTTTCGACCCAATATTGTAAGGCTAATTTTTCTATGCATTGTTTTGGAATGTTGTGACTCAGGAGCACCTTGCCCATAAGCCATCTTGAATTAAGACTTGACACATAAGGCAAAAAATATTAGTCAGCTTCATCCATTGTAGGGATGAGGTACCAGCCCTTAGTTTCTACTCAGGGTCCTCTGAGAAATGCTTGTCAGGAGTGAGGGAAAAGATTTCTATAATAAATTCATTCACATGGGTAAATGTTCTTCATTCTATGTTGTCTTTATTGTTGTGTTTTGTTTCTTCCATCTTTATTCTACTACATTTTTATTCTTCTCCATCTTTATTCTACTAAGTCTCTATTCTACTACCCTTTACAAATTCCCAAGCACACACACACACACACACACACACACACACACACACACACACATACACACACATGCATATGTCTATATCTATACCTATATCCATTCATTAGCAATTTGTTAGTAAAAACTACAAATCAAATTCTCAGGAACAAACATTATAATATAAGAGTCACAGTGGGCAAAGACTTGGTCAGCTTAATTGGTGACTGACTACATTTGGAGATTGTAAAAGTTCTGGCTCATTTCTTAAAGGGATAGCTATAGGGGTACAAAGGAAAAAAACTAAACCAATGAGAGATTTAAGGAAAAGGCAAAGAATATATGTACTATATATGTACTATTTTATGTGATTAATAATATCCAGAAATGGTTAATCAGTTGAAAGACTTTTTCTGTTAATCACCTGAATCTCAGAACTTATAGTTAGTCTACTAAGTCTAAAAATTTGCATTAAAAATTGATGTAGAAATAAATACAAAATGTTAATTTTTTTTTGAATGAGTTGGGAGGTGCCGGTGGAGGAAGCTTAGGGCAACATAGGTGCTATTGATCTCTAGAAGGACTATGATATGTTGTTTGAATCCTACATGGTCTTATAATAAAAAAAAAACTCAGAGCCAAATATTGGCATGAAAGCTAAAAGTTCAGAGAAGCAGAGCAAGCCACAGCTAACCTCACCTAGCCAACTCCTCAGCCGATCCTGTTTCCATGAATCCTCAAACTGAAAGCCTCTGAGTCCTCACTTGAAAGGGTCTTAGCTGAATTGCCTTAGTTCCTGTTTCCTCTACCTTATATACTTTTCTTCACCCTGTTGTTACTTCCCGGGATTAAAGGTGTGTGCCACCACTGCCTGACTCTGTTTTCAGTGTGGCTTTGAACTCACAGAGATCCAGATGGATCTCTGCCTCCAAAGTGATAGGATTAAGGGTGTGTGCCACCACTGGCCTCTGTCTAATCTAGTGGCTGGCTCTGTCCTCTGATCCTCAGGCAAGCTTTATTAGGGTACATAATATATTGCCACAATGATATTCCAAGGCCAGACACCTGCACTATCACTTCTAGTTCGCTATAATTCTTGTGAAGGGCTTAGATCCATCAAGGCCAGGCACCTACAATTCTGCTCAATGAAAGTTCTACAAGGATATTTCTTTTCGCCAATTTGCCTTATTGAGTGGCTAAAAATGGAAAACAAGACCTCTAAGTGTCTACAGTTCACATGTAACAATAAATATAATTATGAAGCATATTTTAGTATGTTTCTATTCATCAAAATTATACAGTTAAATAAGAAGTCATCTTCTTGACCACCCACAAATATGTGTGCCCAATAGATAGAATATATGCATGAGATAAACACACAAGCAGTGGGAAAACACCCATTGCTGTTTTTAGGGAAGAAATGCAGTGGCACATGAGAAAAATTATAACAGGAGCAACTCATCATCAACAGTCAGTAATTCCATGGTCTTTCCAGGCGGGGCTCCCCATCAGAGAGTCTGGTGGGTCAACCTGCTGAACACTAGTTATCACCTACTATATACTCTCTCGGCCCTCAACAATCCATTATGTAATAGTGCATATCTGAATGGTGTTTATAAACACTCCTCTTACATTTAAGTGTCCTTCGAAGGGGAACCACTTCAGAGTTTTAACAACTAGCTATGCAGTGTAATTCTGGAGATACTGGCAGCCTGAAACCACAGTAGTTTTTGCAAAAGCACATAGGTGAGGATACTAATTAGTCCCACCTAAAAGGCCCACAGCTGCTTTTGTCAACGACATAATTAAATATCTTCTCTTAAGCCCTTGTTCTTTACTCAGACATCTTTCTTTTCCCATCTATCTTGAGTATGTAGGCAACCAACACCCTGTAATGTCTTAGTGAAGACAATAAATAAGCCTGTGAATTTAAGTTGGAACCTGTAGACTCAAGTTTTGGGCCTGAGTTTCAGATCCATCAGCTGGAAGTCTGTCAGGGATAACTGATTATTTCAGTCTAAATATAGACATTGCAGCTTTCTGATCGCCCCTTGAAACCAGAAAGTTCATTCATTAATCCCAATGTATCACCTTCCTCCACAACTCTTGTTATCACCTCTTTCTTATTCATGTAAGAGAAATTTGGATTTTTAATATTTGCTTTCAGTAGGCTTTATATGAATGGTAACTATGAGTGATAATGTAAATAAATATTGGTCATTCTGTCTTAGAGACTAGAATTTTGTTTTCCACTAAAGATACTCCTGACTTCAGTTCCAGCCAGGTGATATGAACAGCACAAAGTTTTATCCCAAGTGTTTCTTTATCCATGGAGTACTTCTGTCCCCAAATATTCTAAGTCTATTCTAATGGTCATTCAGGAAAATGCATATCACAGGAGTATTCCAAACACACAATAGTTTATGGGGACCTAGAGACAAATCTTAAGAGTTGAAAAAGCAAAGGTCAAAAGATTATTTGTGGCTTTCAGAAGTTCCAGAAATGTAAGAATTGGAGAAAGCTCCAGCCCATGAACTCAGTTCTCCATAGCACCCAAGTCAGTGGTTCTCAGGAGGACGCCCAGACACTGCTGGAAGCAGCAGTTGATTATCACAGCTGCCTGCGGCACTGAAGTGGGTAATTCTCAGGAGGGTGTCTGAAAGCCACTGGCAAAATTCCCTCTCTGCCATCTGCTGATGCCCTTTCTCTAAGCAGAGTAAGGAAGTTGCTGAGAAAGAACACCCAGTGTATTGCAGAAGACATATGCAAAGATTGCTGAGAGGAATTGATATTGCACCCACTTTTCACTTGGCAGAGTAATGAAGAAACAACAATGACTCCGTGAAAAGAAAACCATTCAAAGTGGTTTCAATAATCAAGACGAGAATGAGAATTGTTTTACAACCTTTAAGATACTTCTTAAAGTATTAAAACTCATTGGTAGTTATAGTTATAAGAGAAAGTGAAAACTAGCAGCACCAATATTTATTTGCTGTATAGTACAGTGATTTAAAACTCTAAATTTAGAATCACTGACACCCTGTTTACCTCTTTGTATAAAATATGCCATGTTTTGTTGAGACTCATGGGAGAACTGCCCTTTCCTAAAAAGAATAGAGGGGGAGTAGACTTGGCTGGGAGCAGAGCAGGATGAGGGGCAGGGACTGGGAAAAAAAGGGAGAGAGGGGTAATTGTGGCTGGGATATGAAATAATAAATAAATAAACTTATTTAAGAAATATGCCAACAGTACTCTGAACAGTGTTTACCTTCCCTTCACGTAGCTTAGGCAGTGGGAAGAACATCTTTTCTATGTCTTTGTGAACGGCATTTGTTTTTCTTAGTTGGAAACAGCTTCAAGTGTTTATATGATAAAATTTCGGTGCTGTGAGATATCTCTGAAAATTCCTTTAGCGTGGAGTTTTGTACTAGCATCACTTCCTCTCTAGGACATCCCATGTCCTTTTCATCACTAATCACTTTCTTCATGTGTGTCAGTTAGCTATCCCGGAGGAGACTGGTATAAGCCTTGCTGTGCATGTAGAGTCTCTCAAATATGAGCCATGGCAATATTTCCGTGGTCAGCTTGTGTTCTACAATATCATTTGCGTTGGATTTGAATTGCTATTCCAGCATTATCCCATGGCATTTTTCATCACTGCACTTTCGTGGTTCATGACCAGGTCTCTCTTCTACTTAATAACTTTTGTAAAATGTCACTTAGGAGACAAGTCAAAATAATTATTGCATGCCCCACTTTCTGTGCATAAACTGAAATACAGACATCCTAACCAGTCCTCAGTACTCTTTGAAGGCATTTATGGTATTGGTCATTGATCATGATGCCTGTTTGTCATGGGTATAATGAGTTGTCAACTAAATAGCTGGTGTCTAAATTTATGTTTGCGCATATTACTTAGTTAATATATTATGATAACTGAAATATGAAATATGTTGTTTAGAATTCCTTTAGCGTGGAGTTTTGTACTGGCATCACTTCCTCTCTAGGACATCCCACATCCTTTTCATCACTAATCACTTTCTTCATGTGTGTCAATAAGCTATCACAGAGGAGACTGGTACAAGCCTTGCTGTGCATGTAGAGTCTCTCAAATATGAGGCAAGGTAATATTTCTGTGGTCAGCTTGTTTTTTTTTCTGAAAAAGCAACACCATCAGAATTCCCACCTCGAGCACTATGAGTGCGTCTTGGAGGCAAAAGTATCACTAAATTGCTAGGATGTTGGAAGACAGAAAGTCCTCACCAATGGGTGGAAACTTGGCAGATGATGGTTGTATTATTTAACTAAAATATGAAAACTGGAACTCATATATTGGAGCAGATGGGGGTGAGCTTGTTGAGCAATTAGAATTTTGCAATGGTAGGACATAAGGGTTGAGAAAATAAAAAGAAATCAATACCTTTAAAAAATTGAAGATAAAAAGTGAAGATGCTACCAATTGTCATAAGTAGAAGTAACAGAAAATTTAGAAGCAAATTTGGGATTAAGGTAATCTCTGTAGACTTTAAAGGCATGATGCTGACTTACCTGAATATATCAGAAGATTGTAAAACTTCAGATATTTCAGGAAGCTTAAAGATCACAAAGTAAATTTGAATTTCATCTGCAAAAAAAAATACTAAGTAAAATTAACAGCAGAAATTGCTACCCTCAGACCCTTTTAAGTACTTCCATGATCACATAAGAGAACTGTTCATGGTAGCATACAGAAACATATGAATTATCTAATATGCACAGTTTGGTAACAGTGTAATGAATTTTTAGAACAGAATCTGGGACAGTTATAATAAAATAGTAGGAAATGTTGCTGAGAGGTAAGAGAGAGCATAAGTAAGGCAAATTGGAGGTAAGATGTGGGGGGGGGGGATATGCCTTTAATCCTAGCCTTTGGGTGGATGAGCAAGGGGGAAAGATGTTAGAGGAGAGTTTGGGTTGCATAAGGATGACCCTTTCTCAAAAAGCAACACTATCAGAATTCCCATTTGGAGCACTGTGAGTGAGTCTTGGAGGGAAAAGTATCACTAAATTGCTGGGATGTCGGAAGATGGACAGTCCTCACCAATGGGTGGAAACTTGGCAGATGATGGTTGGCAAATTTGGGATGTGGTTTTGAAACACTTTAAAGAAGATTAAACTCTTTGAGAAAAAAAACATACTCCCTCTTCTTAATAGAGAAAAGCAGGTCTTTTGTAGAATATAAAAAGCTAGTGAAGAGTTAAAATTGAAGGTGTATGTTCAGAAGAAGCAGAGAAGGAATCTGGAACGTGGGAGAGAGCCGACCAAGTGTGACTCAGACACTTGTACAGAGAAGAAAGAGGGATGGGGTAGATGCTGAGACAGAAGCACTCTCTCTTCACCTTGAAATAGAGTGGAGAGCCCACTCCACTGAGAAGACTAGGGAAGGTCAAGGTGAGGACTCATGAAAGGCAGAGAGTGGTTTACAATAGTCTCTACAGGAGCTGACAGAGCGTCTCTGAAAGCATTGTTTAGCAGTGGTTTGCCTCGTCTAATAGATGATAGCATATCATTTTGACTCATGGATAAGGTAAATTTTGTGAAGTTTTAAAAAAGAAATCTCAGTACTTAGCTACCTGAGAATTAAAATGAGAAAAGAAATATCCCTAGGGAGATAATAGTGATCCATCAGACATAAATCAAGAAGGTGACCTTTTATTAGTAGAAAAGGCATTGTTAAAAGGGATGTCTGAGTTAGGATAGTAAAATGAAGTTTGGAGAATTGAAAATACATAGTTACTACAGACAGAGTGAAAGAAAATAAGTTTACTAAGGAGTAGCAACCATTCTTTTGTAAGAAGAAAGAATTTTTCTGTATCTGTATTCAATGAACAATCATCAATGTCAGATACTTAAAGAAAATAAGTTTACTAAGGAGTAGCAACCATTCTTTGTATAAGAAGAAAGAATTTTTCTGTATCTGTACTCAATGAACAATCATCAATGTCAGATACTTTATCTTTCAGTTCAAATATGTAATTAAATTCATACAACCATAGGGTGCCTCTTCAGGTCTCCATGTATTTATACCTTTTTTCAGAGAATTACTTCAGACTATAGGATATTCTACTTTTTGTGTGTCTGGGAAGCTCCCTCCACACACACTATGTCCTTATTTCTGAAATTTTTCTGTCAATATAATTTCATTTTTCTTCCTTTTCTCTCAAATGGAAAAAATCTTTACCTAGGTATTGTGAAAATACAATTTTTCCTCTGCCTGAAACAAGCAAACAGACAGCAAAAGACAGACAGTGAGGTTTAGTAGCTTGGGAACTTTGGCTGGATGACCTAAGACAAATTGCAGATATGTTTACCATCAGGTGATGACTTGAACTTAATCAAGATGGTTCCTCCCAAACCATACTGGGAGTTGACCATATCTCATTTTGTTAGTTTAGCATGACTGTACATCCATTTCTGTCTTATCTACTATTCTTCTAGGATAATAAAGAAATACTAAAAGAAAATATTTCGTGTGTGTGTGTGTGTGTGTGTGTGTGTGTGTGTGTATGTGTGTGTGTGTGTGTGTGTGTGATCAAACTCAAAGACTAAAAACATTCCAGCCAATCCCTGTATGACTAAGTAACATTCTTAGCTCTGTTGTCTGCTGACCCATCCCTCCAACCTCCACCTCAAATGTTGAGACTTGCGTCTATGTTACAAATCTCTCTGCTCAGAGCCCATTTTAAAGTATCCTGGAGGGGATACTTAAGGAAAGCATCTAGCATATTTGTGTGGGTTGGGTTTTAATGCAATTGTGAAATACATTTTAAGTCTTGACACTAGATTCCCTCTCCTCTGAATTCAAAGCATGTGACATGCTTCAGAAATTTATCTTTTTTAAAAAACCATTTCATTATTAGGAAATTAAAATTTACACTATAGATGTATATATATCATAACATATATTATAATTCCCTACTATATGGTTGTACAAACTTGAACTTAATGCATTCTATGCAATGGCTTGCTTTCTGTTTTACAAAGCAGAATGAAGTTTACATCACAATAATGCATAGAACAGTTTCAATTTATTTGGCTAAAAAAAAATATTCCCAGAAGACTTTTTACGTAAACACATCATTTTACCTCTTGATATTTTTGCCTTCTCAATTTCTAAAAGGTCCTTCCAATGAAGCTCACTGGCTCCAAAATACTGAGATCAAAGTGTAGTTTTGTTATGTAGTGTCTTGAACTCAGAGGGCAGTACAGATTGGGATATTTCCTTTGGCAGGTGAAGGGGGAGAGTGTTCCCTCAGATGACTCTCACCTATTGAAGACAGTGGAAGTGAAACATAGCAAGAGTCAGCATGTTAGTGGGACTCATGTTTCCTTAAAATATGTCCTGGATTCCACAGTTTGTCCTGATTTTCCACAATACAAGTTGGAAGCATAAGAATAATTGCATTACTTTTGAACTGAAGTCACTTTCACACTTAATTCTTCATAAAAGTGTTTTCCAGGGTATGAAAAGAATTAGAATGTCTTATGTTTGGACTGTCTTTGAGTAAAGAAGTGGAAAATAGAATTAACTGCAACGAAACGGTGTGTTATGCATCGCTTTAAAAATTATTCATTTTTTTATTTCTTTTATTGAGCTACAGTTTTTCCTCATGATTGACCTTCAGACGGTTAGGAATATTGCCTTCTACCACAAAGTTGAATAGACTAGTTCCTAGGTTCCCTTGTTTATAAAACCATAACTTAAATTGATTTTCCTGAGGCTTAAGACTGAGGTCATGGGGTGTCTTTTAATGAAGATATATGAAATGAATAGTCAAAACTTACTGTCTGAATGATAATTTCCACCTGTAACAATTGTTCATTTATTTTTGGCCTCAATAGTATTAGTGATGTCTTTGTTATAGCAAATACTTTAGCAAATAACAGAATTACAAAAGATGCAGAACATATGACAAATACTGATAAGAATTAATTGAGCAATACAAAGAATGTCATAGGAAATGGTCAGAATTTAATAAAAATTTTGACAAAAACTCTTTAAAGGGGGCGCATTTCTTAAGAATGAATTATAATTTAATGGCATAGAATGGCCCCTCAAATGGCCAAATTTTGAAAGACAAAACAAAAAAATTATTGTAGATATAAAAGTGTGGTGGCAGCATCAAAACACATAGGACTATCTCCATTTTTTTGAGACAGGGTTATAATTTATCTCAAACACAGAGCATAATTTACATTCGTGGTTGCAAAAATCATGATCAATTAAAGCAGATGAGGCAGCTTCAGGAAATACACAAATGTGGACATGAACACAGCCTCACAGAGGACAAAGAGAGTTAGACATAACAGAGATGATCATGTGTGGTAGACTGTGATGTGGGTGTGTTTTAGTTACTTTTCTATTGTTATGACAGAATTCCATGACCAAAAAAACTGAAGGAGAAAAGACTTTATTTAGCTGATGGTTGCAGAAGAGAATCCACCATAGTGGGGACACAAGGAACAGGGAGCATGCTGGTCACATTTCATCTGCAAGCAGACAGAAGGAGAGACCAAGAATTTGGTTAAGGCTGGAGAATCTCAAGGCCCTAGTACTGTGCTTCCTCCAGCAAGGCTCTGAATGCTAAAGGTTCATTGCCTTCCCAAATAGCATCACCAACTGATAACAAAGTGTTCAAATACACAAAGAGATATTTCTCATTCAAATCCCCCCATGGACAATGCAGAAGACACAGCTTTTTTGAAGAACTTGACAGAACTAACAAATCAATGTTGAGTATATTCCTGAGCAATAGAATTTGATAATGACATTGTTCTTCTGCAAAGATTGAATATATCGATGCTTTCAACTGAAAGTCATTGAAGAAATACATAATAGAACCTTACAGTGTAGCTTGAGATAATGGAAGTGAAAACACAGTCAACAATATGCCAAATTTACTGGTGTCCACATAGCTCTAATGAGTAGTAAACTTTTCAGTGTGTTTACTTAAACCTGCCACCTGGGATGTTCAATGAATTTATTCATTAAAATGTAATGTATCAATATCAAGCCAGTACATAGGAGGCCAGCACACAGTAGGAAGTGCCTTTATCTGACAGTGCATTGGGGTACTGACTTGTGCGTCCATTATGTTTTACATGATGCTTCTGGTGGCCACAAAATAGGAACTGACGCATTTTCATTATGAGGTAAGGTAATGAAGATTCCTCATACTGACTTTGCTGTCCTTAAGTGAAATCCCTACTTCCCCTGAATTCTGTGCTGTGTTTCACATCATTTTATAATTCCTAGTTTCCTAATCTCTAGATGGATTAAAAATATATTGAGTAAGTGAATGGGGGAAAGAGCATATATCTCCCTAGGAAAGGGAAATAGAGTAGATAGCTGTGGATGGATGGAGGGGGATTGGAGTTGCATGATCGAGTGGAGAAGTGGAGGGAAGAGGGACATGAGGAAGGGAGTATGAGAGAGACAACTAAAATTAAGGGCCATTTAAGGGGTAGTGTGGAAAACTAATGAAGCAGAAGCTACCTAAACTATATACATGTATGAAGGTGATATAAATGAAATTGCCGAATAACAGGGGAGACAGAACCCCTACTGGACACTGCTTGTCACCAAATGAAGCTTCCAAAACCCAGGATTGGGTTACATCTAATTGAGTTATTAGTGAAAGGTGTCCCATGGGAATTCTCAAATAACCCAGGCTGTTGGCAAGACTATAAGTTGCTCTCCACAACTAATGTCAAGGCCTCATTATTTAAGATAACACCTCCACAACTCATTTAACGTGGACAAGTCAAGCTGGTCTCTACATAGAGCCTTTCACCCCTACATGATAGTCTTTGGTACAGGAAGGTACTCTCCATGCTGCCAAAAAATATATGTAAACACCAAGCCATTCATAAAACTTTGCTCTACAATGCTGTCCTACCTGTAAAATTTGCTAACTTAACGGTAGCATAAAGTTGTGGGAATAACTAACCAGTATCTGATTTGACTTAAGACCCACTCCATGAGATGGAACCCATATACAACACTGCTTGATTGACTAAGAACCTGAGACTAGACAACTAAGGGATCTAGGGTAAAACCAAATACTAATGTTAGAAGAAAAAAAGGAAAGAAAAGAAAAGAAAGAAAGAGAGAGAGAAAGAAAAAAAGGGAAGAATGAAAAAGTAAAGTGCAATGAAATGACTCGAATGACACCCTGTTATACTCATTCATCATGCCTTGCTCAGCCACCATCAGAGAAGTTTTCTCATGCAGCATATGTGAACAAAATGCAGAGACCCACAACCAGACATCATACAGAGAGTGAGGAACTTTAGAACATTCAGACCTAAATGTGATGTGTCCATAAAAGCCCTTCCCTTAGTGTTACAGGGACCTTATAAAAGAGAAAGTGGAAAGAGTGTAAAGAACACAGAAGATAGAGAACACTAAGAAAACAATGCCCTCCAAATCAACGGGATCGAGACACAAATGCACTCAAAGAGACTAAGCCAGAATGCACAGGGCCTGCATAGGTCTGCCTAGATGGGGATCTAAAGATGATAAAAGCAGACACATGCTCTCATACCTAACTAAAAGCTATTCCCAATTGTTAACCACTTACAAATGGAAATTTATTTTTCTCCAAGGAAGTTTCACTGGCAAAACAAACTCTAGCTTAAGTTTTCCTGCCTGGCCCACAGTCAGGGCAAATCTCTTTCACCTGCCAGTCCCACAGCCTCTCAGACCCGACCAAGTAAACACAGAGACTTATGTTGGTTGCAAACTGTATGGCAGTGGCAGGCTTCTTGCTAACTGTTCCTATAGCTTAAATTAATCCACTTCTATAAATCTATACCTTGCCACATGGCTCGTGGCTTACCGGCATCTTCACAAGCTGTTTCTCATCGTGGCGGCTGGCAGCGTCTCTCTGACTCAGCCTTCCACTTCCCAGCTTTATTCTCCTCCTTGTCCCACCTATACTTCCTGCCTAGCCAATGGCCAATCAGTGTTGTATTTATTGACCAATCAGAGCAACACATTTGCCATACAGAACATCCCACAGCAACAAACTGCAAACTACTTTTATGGATAGGCTTCATGCGCAGCAGTGGATAGTCAACAGAAAATGAAATCAACAGCATCTTGGGAAGTCCCTTGTCTCATGTTGTCCTACTGGGCTTTTCTTTCTCTCTTCTTAAAATAGAGTTTAATTTTAAAATAAAACTCTATTTTATTTTTACATTTCTTATTATATATTGTCTCTTTTTGTTGTACAGGTCTTTTGCATATATATATTATGGCTTACAGTTTAGTGTTTTTATGGGATTCCTGAGCATGCAAATAAGTGAGTCTGCATCTATATCTGTTTCCTGTGTCTTTTCTTGGGCTCTTTTCCATTGGTTGGTTTGTTTTGTCATATTCCAAAGTGTTAGTTTTTATCTAATTATATTTTATGCTATTATTGTCTCTTTGAAGTCTGTTTTCTAATGAGAGAGAAGGGGGTGGGTTTGGATGAGAGGGAGGTGAAGAGGAATTTGGAAGAGTAAGAGGGGGAACTGTAGTTAAGATATATTATATGAGGCAGAAAACTAATTTCAACAAAAGGAAAAAAAACTACTGTAAGGCATTGATACTTTAATTGTTGCTTTCTCTACATATGGGCTTCTGCAAAGAGATACTAATAATCCTCCTCTAAAATTCTCAGAAACATTAGTGCTCTCACACTTAAATTGGTTTCCATATCAATAACTTTTTAGTGACTGTTAGATGCTATTTCCTTCACAAAACACTTGGAAATGACACCAGTAACAAAGCAGGACTCCATTTTTACATGTGTGCTAGAATTCACCGCCTCCCTCCACCTATTGGACATACAGTATGAGAGTGGTGCAGAACACAACTGGTAACCTCAATACATTCTGCATATCGACACTGTCTCTACCCCATGTCTGCTGAAACAGTAAGCTCCCCACTTGCTAGGGTTGTACTTATGGAGATCTCAATGTGTGTGTTTCATAAAGTAAAGACTAAGGTTTAAATGCGAAGAGATCTAATTTTTTTTCTTCTAAAATTATTTTTATTTTTTTTCTATTAAGAAAAATTTTTAATTCATTTTACACACCAAAGATCCCCCCTTCCCTCCTCCCACCCCCAGCCTCCCCCTCCCACAAGAAGGCAAGGCCTTCCATGGGGAGACACATCCATTAGAGGCAAGCCCAAACCCTTCTTCCTGCCTCAAGGCTGCATGAGGTGTCCCATCATAGGTAGTGGGCTCCAAAAAGCCTGCTCATGCACCAGAGATAGATTCTGATTCTACCTCCTGGGGGCCCCCAAGCAGATGAAGCTTCACAATTGTCTTGCCAGGCAGAGGGCCTAGTCCAGTCCCATGCAGGCTCCACAGCCATTGATCCAACTTTCATGAGTTCCCACCAGTTTGGTTTGGTCACTTCTTCAGGTTTCCCCATCATGATCTGATGCATTTGTTCATAGAATCCTTCTCTTTCTTTGACTGGACTTTTGGAGCTCTACCTGGTGTTTGGCTATGAATCTCTGCATCTGCTTCCATCAGTCATTGGAGAAAAGCTCTGTGATGACAGTTAGTGTATTCATCTATCTGATCACTGGGGTAAGCCAGTTCAGCTCAGGCACCCTCTCCACTATTTCTAGTAGTCCAAGCTGGAGTTATCCTCAGGAATTCCTGGCAATTTCCCTTGCACCTGGTTTCTCTCTATCCCCCTGATATCTCCCTTTATCATGGTATCTCCTTCATCACTTTCCCACTCCATCCCTGTTCCAGCTAGAACATCCCATTCCCTTATGATCTCATCTCCTATCCCCTACCAACCATTGCCCACCCCTCATCCCCAGTTTACTCATGAAGATGTCATCTATTTCCCTTTCCCAGGGCAATTCATGCATCCCTCTTTGTGTCTTCCTTGTTAGCTAGCTTCTTTGGAGTTATAGGTTGTTGTCTGGTTATACTTTTTATCTATCTGCTTTATATCTAGTATCTACTTACGAGTGGATACATACCATGTTTGTCCTTCTGAATCTGGGTTATCTCACTCAGGATGATATTTTCTAGTTCCATTTATTTGCCTGCAAATTTCACAATGTAATTGTTTTTCTCTGTTGAGTAGTTCTCCATTGTGTATACGTACCACATTTCCTTAAATCCATTTTTCAATAGACAGGCATCTAGGTTGTTTCCAGGTTCTGGCTATTATGAATAATGCTGCTATGAACACAGTTGAATATGTGTCCCTGTAGCATGATTGAGAATTCCTTGGGTATATGCCCAAGAGTGATATAGCTGGGTCTTAAGGAGGACTTATTCCCAATTTTCTGAGAAACCGCCACACTGATTTCAAAAGTGATTGTATAAGTTTGCTCTCCCACCAACAGTGGAGGAGTGTTCCCCTTGCTCCACATCCTCTCCAACATAAGCTGTCTGCAGTGCTTTTGATCTTAGCCATTCTGACAGGTGTAAGATGGTATCTCAGAGTCGTTTTGATTTGCATCTCCCTGATGATTAAGGATGCTGAGCAATTCCTTAAATGTCTTTTGGTCATTTGAAATTCTTCTTCTGAGAATTCTCTGTTTAGCCCTATAGCCAATTTTTAATGTGATTGTTCATTATTTTGATGTCTAGTTTCTTGAGTTCTTTATGTATTTTGGAGGTCAGCCCTCTGTCAGATGTGGGGTTGGTGAAAATCTTTTTTCCATTCTGTAGGCTGTTGTTTTGTCTTATTTACTGTGTCCTTTGCCTTACAGAAGTTTCTCAGTTTCAGGAGGTCCCACTTATTAATTGTTGCTCTCAGTGTCTGTGCTACTGGTGTTATATTTAGGAAGTGGTCTCCTGTGCCAATGCATTCACGACTACTTCCTACTTTCTCTTCTATCAGGATCAGTGTAACTGAACCTACATGTTCATGTCCAGTTATGCCAGTACCATTTGTTGAAGATGCTTTATTTTTTCCACTGGACAGTTTTGGCTTCTTTGTCAAAAATGAGGTGTTCATAGGTGTGTGGGTTAATGTCAGGGTCTTCAATTCGATTCCATTGGTCCACATGTCAGTTTTTAATGCCAATAACAAGCTAATTTTTTTTTTTTTTTACTATAGCTCTATAGTAGAGCTTCATGTCAGGGATTGTGACGCTTCCAGAGGTGGCTTTGTTCTACAGGAACCTTTTAGCTATCCTGGGTTTTCTGTTTTTTCAAATGAAGTTGAGTATTGTTCTTTCCAGGTCTGTGAAGAATTGCATTGGGATTTTGATGAGGAATGCATTGAATCTGTAGATTGCTTTTGGTAAGATTGCTATTTTACTATGTTAATCCTACCTATCCATGAGCATGGGAGATCTTTCCATTTCCTGAGATCTTCAATTTCTTTCTTCGGAGACTTAAAGTTCTTGTCATACAGGTCTTTCATTTTCTTAGTTAGAGTTACACCAAGGTATTTTTATATTACTTGTGGCTATTTTAAAGGGTGATGTTCCTCTGATTTCTTTCTCAGCCTGTTTATCATTTGTATATATGAGGGCTACTGAATTTTTTTTTAGTTAATCTTGTATCCTTCCACATTACTGAAGGTTTTTATCAGCTGTAGGAGTTCCTTGATAAGTTTTTGGGGTCACTTATGTATACTACCATAGCATCTGCAAATAGTGAAAGTTTGACTTCTTCCTTTCCAATTTGTATCCCCTTGATCTCCTTTTGTTGTCTTATTGCTTTAGCTAGAACTTCAAGTACTATATTGAATAAATATTGGGAAAGCAGACAGCTTTGTCTTGTTCCTGATTTTATTGGAATTGCTTTGAGTTTCTCTCCATTTAATTTGATGTTGGCTGTTGGCTTGCCATAAATTGCCTTTATTATGTTTAGGTATGTTCTTTGTATTCCTGATCTCTTCAAGACTTTATCATTAAGGGGTGTTGGATTTTGCCAAAGGCCTTTTCAGCATCTAATGAAATATCAGTGGTTTTTTTCTTTCAGTTTGTTTATATGGTTTATTACATTGACAGATTTTCATATGTTGAACCATCCTTACACTTCTGGGATGAATCCTATTTCATCATGGTGGCTAATTTTTTGGATGTGTTCTTAGAGTCAATTTGCCAATATTTCATTGAGTATTTTTGCATCAATGCTCATGAGGGAGATTGGTCTGTAATTCTCTTTGTTGCATCTTTGTGTGGCCTGGGAATCAGAATAACTGTAGACTCATAAAAGGAGTTTGGTAACATTCCTTCTGTTACTACTGTGTGGAACAATTTAAAGAGTATTAGTATTAACTCTTCTTTGAAAATCTGGTAGAATTCTGTGCTGAAACCATCTGATCCTGTGGTTTGTATTGTTGTTGTTTTTTTTTTTTTTGGTTTTTTGGGAGGGAGGAGACTTTTAATGACTATTTCTATTTCCTTAGGGGTTATTGGTCTATTTAAATTGTTTATCTGGTCTTGATTTAACGTTGGTATGTGGTGCCTATCCAGAAAATTGTCCATTTCTTTTAGATTTTCCAGTTTTGTGGAATAGAGGTTTTTGAAGTATGACCTGATGATTCTCTGGATTTCCTCATTGTCTGTTGTTTTGTCTCCCTTTTCATTTCTGATTTTGTTAATTTGGATGCTCTCTCTCTGCTTTTTGGTTAGTTTGGATAAGAGTTTGTCTATTTTGTTGATTTTCTCAAAGAACCAACTCTTTGTTTCATTGATTCTTTGTATTGTTCTCGGTGTTTCTATTTTTATTGATTTCAGCTCTCAATTTGATTATTTCTTGGCATCTATTCCTCTTGGGTGACTTTGCTTCTTTTTGTTCTAGAGCTTTTAGGTGTGCTGTTAAGTCACTAGTGTGAGATTTCTCCAACTTCTTTATGTGGGCATTTAGTGCTATAAATTTTCCTCTTAGCACTGCTTTCATAGTGTCCCATTTGGGTATGTAGTACATTTATTTTCATTGAATTCTAGGAAGTCTTTAATTTCTTTCTTATTTCTTCCTTGACCCATTGGTTACTCAGTTGAGCATTATTCAGTTTCCATGAGATTGTAGGCTTTCTGTAATTTTCCTTGTTGTTGAAATCTAACTTTAAGCCATGGTGGTCAGATAGAATGCAGGAGGTTATTCCAATTTTTTTTTTGTTTCTTTTGAAATTTGCTTTGTGACTGAGTATGTGGTCGATTTTAGAGAAGGTTCCGTGGGGTGCTGAGAAGAAGGTATATTCTTTTTTGTTAGGGTGGAATGTTCTGTAGATATCGATTAACTCCATTTGAATCATAAGATCTTTTAGGTCCCTTATTTCTCTGTTAAGTTTTGATCTGGCAGATCTGTCCAGTGGTGAGGGTGGGGTGCTGAAGTCTCCCACTATTAATGTGTGGAGCTTGATGTGTCATTTAGACTTCAGTAATGTTTCTTTTACGTAAGTGGGTGCCCTGGTATTTGGGGCATAAATGTTCAGAATTGAAACTTCATTTTGGCGAATCTTTCCTGTGATGAGTATGTAATGTCCTTCTTGGCCTCTTTTGATTGATTTTGGATTGAAGTCTACTTTGTTAGATATTAGGATAGCTACACCAGTTTGCTTCTTAAGTCCATTTGATTTGAAAGTCTTTTCCTAGCATTTTACTCTGAGATTTTGTCTGTCTTTGAATTTGAGCTGTGTTTCTTGTATGCAGAAGAAGGATGGGTCCTGATTTTGTATCCATTCTGTTAGCCTGTGTCTTTTTATAGGTGAATTAATTCCATTGATATTAAGGGATAGTAATGACCAGTGATTGTTAATTCCTGTTATCTTTTGGTGATAGTGTGTATGTATTTGTCTTCTTTGGGATTTACTGCTGTGGGGTTGTCTATTACCTATGCATTTTTGTGGGTATATCTGACTTTCTTAGGTTGGAATTTTCCTTCTAGTGCTTTCTGTAAGGCTGGATTTGTGGATAGGTATTGTTTAAATCTGGTTTTGTCTTGGAATCAATGTCTTGTTCACTCTGTCGACGGTGATTGAAAGTTTTGCTGGGTATATTAGTCTAGGCTGGCATCCAGGGTCTCAGTGTATGCATTACATCTGTGAAGGACCTTCTGGCTTTCAAAGTCTCCATTGAGAAGTCGGGTGTTATTCTGATGGGTTTGCCTTTATAAGTCACTTGGCCTTTTTCCTTTGCTGCTCTTAATATTCTTTCTTTATTGTGTATGTTTAATGGTTTAATTATTATGCTGCGAGGGCCTTTTGGGGGGAATCTGGTCTATTTGGTGTTCTATAAGCTTCTTGTATCTTCATAGGTATTTCCTTCTTTAAGTTGGGAAAGTTTTCTTCCACGATTTTGTTGAATATTTCTGTGCCTTTGAGTTGGTATTCTTCTCCTTCTTCTATCTCTATTACTCTTAGGTTTGGCCTTTTCATGGAGTCCCAGATTTCCTGGACATTTTGTGTTATGATCTTTTTGGCTTTAGTGTTTCTTTGACTGATGAATCTATTTCCTCTATTGTATATCCTCTACACCAGACATTCTCTCTTCCATCTCTTGTAATCTGTTGGTTTTGATTGTATCCGTATTTCCTGTTCATTTACTCAGATTTTCTGTTTCCAGCATTCCCTCTGTTTGTGACTTCTTCATTGTTTGTATTTCACTTTTCAGGTCTTGAACTGTTTTCTTCACCTTTTTAATTGTTTTTTCATGGTTTTCTTGGCTTTCTTTAAGGGGGTTATTGATTTCGTCCAATTTTTTGTTTGTCTTTTCCTCAATTTCTTTAAGGAAATTTTTCATTTCCTTTTTAAATCCTCTAGCATTTTCATGAAATTATTTTTAAGGTTGCTTTCTTCTGCTTCTTCTACATTGTGATGTTCTGGTCTTTCTGTTGTAGAAGGGCTAGGTTCTGGGGATGCCATATTGCTCTTTATGTTGTATGTATTTTTGCACTGGTATCTACCCATCTCTTCATCTAATAGGTGTAAGAGGTGACTGTATCTGAGTGAGCTACCCTTGGTCCAATCTGTGTTTGCTGTGTCTGTGTCTCAGGGGTCCCCTCTGGGTCCAATCTTAGCTCTTGGTCTAATTGGAGCTGGCAGATTCTGTATCTCAGAGAGCTGCTGTTGATCCAATCCAAGCTAGGTGATTCTGTGGCTCAGGGAGCTACTCTTGGTCTTATCAGGGCTCTTAGTCCAGTCAAAGCTGGCAGATTCTGTGTCTCAGGAAGCCACTAGTGTCACAGGGAGATTGGGGTAGGGCATGGGTCTCGTAGATTTCAGGGTCTGATGGGGGGTTTTGGTGGGCAAACCTGCCTGCAAGAGTTTTCCCTGCTGGCCGGCAACTAGGGCAGATTTGGGTTAGGGTTCCTGGGGACTGGATGTGTCCCAGGGCCTGGGTCCTAGAGGCAACACTCTATTTTTAATATTTTTGACAATATATATTCATATATTCTTTGATTATATTCATGTAAAGTATTTTGATCCTATCTATCCATCACTACCTCCTTCCAACATCTCTTAGTTCTTCTGAGCCTGTCTTCCTCCAAATTTGATCTTGTCCATTTTGGTTGTACTTAATAACCCTGAATACAATTAGTGCTACCTAAATGTACATGAGTGCAAGGCCCTCCACAAAATGATGCACAACCTATAAAGGAGAACTGATGCCTTCTATCAATTCTTTAACTAGCCATTGATCATACATAGCTCCTGAAGTAGAGGGGAGGGGTGTAGTTGGCTAGTTAGTTTTTCTTTTTTTTTCCTTCTTTACTCTTTGGGGGCCCACCACCAAGCTCCCAAATAAATCACACAGAGGCTTATTATTACTTATGAATGCCTGGTCTTAGCTTGACTTACTTTTAGCCAGATTTTCTTAACTTAAATTATCCCATCTACCTTTTCCCTCTGGACTTTTATCTTTCTCTATTTTATATACCATTCTTTACTTCTTACTGCATGGCTTGCTGTGTACCTGGATGGCTGGGTTTTAATGTTCTCTTCTCCTCAAGTCCTTTTCTCATTTGTCCATCTTCTCTTCTCAGATTTCTCCTCCTATTTATTCTTTCTGCCTGCCAGTCCTACCTATCCTTTCTCCTGCCTAGCTATTGGCCATCCAGCCTTTTATTAGACCAATCGGGTATTTTAGACAGGCAAAGCAACACAGCTTCATAGAGTTAAACAAATGTGAAATAAAAGAATGCAATACACCTTTGCATCATTAAACAAATAGTCCACAATATAAACAAATATAACACATCTTAAAATAATATTCCACAACAGGGGTACTCTTTCCATATTTTATTGACTTAATCTTGTGTACATTGGGCAGTTAATCACAGCTGTACATATGTACAACAGACCCATAATATCCAGAATTCAGCATTTCACAGCTCTCCTTTATAACTGCCAGCTCTTCCATTCTTTCTGTTTCTTCTTCTACTGTGACCCAAAGGTTCTGGATAGAGGTAGGCCAGTATAGATAACTCACAGTTACTCAGCAGTTTGACTGGTCATGAGTTTTCATTAAGCTTCTGTGACCAATGTTGAAAGCAACATAAATTTATGAGTATAAACAAAACTATTTAGAATGTAGTTCAGCAGTATCACTATTTAGCAGATCAAGAGCAGTAGACTCTCCACTAATGTCTGAGATCTCCTCAGTCATGGGCTTCTGACCAGGTTTACAGTACCAGGTATGAAACCCCTTCTGTAGAGTAGACTTTGTATTCAGTTACAAAGCAATTGATTTCCCAAATAGCAATCATATCACTGTTATATCAATGGCTACATCTTGCTAGGCAGATCAGTATTGTAATATTCAGGGTCCATGGTGTAGCTTTGTTCCATTCATCTCTTGCAAGTAAACCCTCACTCATATTCTATAAGTAACCCACATAGGTTACTAGGTCTCTAAGTCAGACTTTGGAGTAATCATTACTTTCATCTGTCATTGGTCCCTCATCTGGAATAAATAGACATTTGTTTGCATCTCTCCAGAAAAAGTGTCACACAACACAGTCCAAATATTCTACTCTCTTTCAATTTCCTATGCATCCTATATTTTTTTTGCAAATATAGTTCCAGTTTCATACAGAATCTGATCCTCTTTCTTATGGAATGAGTATCTTCGGCATTTTCAGGTTGAATACTGTGGAAGAATTACAAAAGGATTTAGGATGTGGGAATTTTGCTATCTTACTTTATAAAATATTAGGTGAATGAGAAAACTGAGAATAAGAATTAAATTGTATGCACCCGTTTTTTTATCTGCAGGTTATCTGTGTTTAATAATGAAGAAACCCCAAATTGAATGTAGCATCATATTTACATGCTCTACCAGCATTCTGAGAATTAGAATATTCTTTTACTTACAGAAGCCTAAGTCTCAACATGATTCCTTGATTCTCTCATCAGAAGGGATGACCTGAAAAGTAACCTTTAGCTGACAAATGCATGTAAGAAAATGAAAAACAGCAGTGATTCTACTCCCAAGCTTTTATTCTAGTCTCTTCTGATGTATAAGGTATTTCCACCTTCAAAAAGCCATTGTTTCATATCTGCATATGTTAAGGGAAGCTTTAAATAATTAAGGTACTTTCCTGATGTGAGCATACATATAAATTTAAAATTTTAGGAAAGCAATCAAGTATTCACTTTGAATTAAAGTGAACTTGCTGAAATGATTCATTAAGCCCTTAAAATAATTCAAATCAGAAGAATATATACTAATGAATATTTCCTATATAACTTGCAAATTAAGTATAGAAACCTACAAAGTCATATCTATCAATATAGAAATTTTAATAAGACATACAGATTCATGATTGTACTATAAAAATTCATTAATGCATAAAATTGGCCTGATTGTATAAATTTAAAGTACATATATAATTGGGAAACTTACAAAGCAATTTGATGGCTATTTTTTTATTTCTCACTGTACTCTTAAATTACCCAAAACAGACATTTATTGTAGCAAAGTATTACCAAAGGAAGCAGAGGGAACATAAAGACTAGATTAGCTTTGTCCCATGAGATTCTGGTACATTGTACATGGATCAGTGACATCATTGAAGTAAAGTTAGATTCAATAGAATTATATCAAATTTACTATTTATCCTATTTTAAGTTACTATTTGTGTTTTTTCTTTTAATTTTAAAGTTAAGAGCCATTCATTTTTATATATCAAAATAAGCTTTCACTTTTTACTAGATTAAAATATAACAGTGTTTAAAACACTGGACCTAGTAAACCTTGTCAGAAAGTTAGATGTTAAAGAGATTTTTTAAATCATTTATGTAGACGTTGAGATCTCTTTAAAGACAAATGAGGAATTTCTATTCAAATTGTAAATGAAGCAGATCTATTTCCCTAGAAGGATGCTAATTAAATGCTAGATTTTTAACAGGACACTGGCTAGGTATTAATATGCCTTATTGTATAATGGATATGATTGATTTTCAGGCACCTGTCCAAAATTGAAATGACTAGTAAGCAAGAAGGATATTTTTTTTTCTAAATTCCGGTGTGCCTGAGTCCAGAGACTATATATCTTCCACAAGAGGAGATTTTGTTGCAAGTCTTACTTTTCTGTGTTACTATATGCATTTTAGAGTTATCCATCATGTAGTTTTCAACACAGAAGCACTTGCTGATTTATGATGAAATATGCCAGTAATATAAATCAGTACATCATTTTGAAAAGGCAAGTTGGCAAAACCTACCCGCTATCTGTAGAAGTAACTACGTATAATTTTTCCTGGGAACTGCATATCCAAGTAAATGGCTAGAATGTTGTCAGGAAAACTTAGAATCAGGTGATAAAATGCTCTCTGTCTCTCAGTCTTTGTCTTTCTCTCTCTCTCTCTGTGTGTGTGTGTGTGTGTGTGTGTGTGTGTGTGTGTGTGTGTGTCCTCTCTCTCTCTCTTTGTGTTCCGGTTCTTTTTTTTTTTTTTTTTTGAATCTTGTTTTCTCCCCAAGCTTAAACCATGGACACACACAGTATTTTTAAAAGAGAAGCTAAGCCAGCTTTCGACCACCCACCGTGGTTTCCCAAAATTCTTCGTAAAATTCCTTGGGAAGCATCCAGCTCTGTCTTTGGACAGGTGCCTACATCGTGGACCAATCATTATTTAGGGAGGAATGTAGGGAACTTTGAGTGACAGAGCTCGAATCACACTCTTATCGTTAAGCCAGTTCTTGCTGTCAGAAAAGTAAGTTCATGTGCAAACAGCAAACAAAGACGTAAAGAAAATAAGGCTACTCTCATTAAAAAATGCTGCTCTGGGAAATAGAATATAATGTTAAAAAAGAGAAATTAGAACAAGTGTATTAAATGTGGAGAGGGATTGTAAGGCATAGTCGAGGAGAAAATATGGGGAGGGTTAAATAACACTAACGTTCTTTTGAAAGAGCCATATGGGAACCTATTTATTTCAAAAGAAGCTTTCTAAAATATGTACCTATATAAAAAGAGTTTAAATAGAGCTGCCATATAAGGAGGAGGACAATATCCCAACTAGATATCATAGTCTCCCAAATAAAATTCCAGATACCCAAGAATGGGTTACATTTTGTTGAATTATTGGCCAGTGGGGTCCTATATATCCTCAAAACAATGCAGGCTACTGTCAATGCTCTTGGTTACCCCCTACAACTTGATAATAAGATGCTACTCATGAAAATACTACATGCTTATCTCATCAAACACGAAGAAATCAGATGGTACTCAATGGGAAGTCTCACCACTATTGGTCAACATTCATTGTGCTTAAATGTGCTCTATGTGCTACCTGAGGAGGAAAGTAATCATTAGTCATACGCAGCTGTGAACTATTGCAACTCACAATAATAACCTGCCTACAAAATATACCCATTGGTGCAATAGGTGCACAGATGTTATGGAAGTAACCAATCACTTAAAATTTAGATTTAAGGCCTCCACAATGAGATAGCACCCTTAACTGACATTGCCATTGAGGCAAAGAACTTGACACTAGCTTTCTTCAGTGTATGGACAGTGAGTATTAGAAACATACTTCAGGAACGCCCATGCTCAGGAGTAGTCTTCAGCCAACAAAAATTGTATTCCACGATTTATGCTATTTTTCCTTCCTTCCTTCCTTCCTTCCTTCCTTCCTTCCTTCTTTCTTTTCTTTTCTTTTCTTTTCTTTTCTTTTCTTTTCTTTTCTTTTCTTTTTTCTTTTTCCAGATAGCATTTCTCTGGGTAGTCCTGTCTCTGTCCTGGAACTTGCTGTGCATACCAGGCTGACTTCAAACTCACAGAGATCCACCTGTCTCTGCCTCCTGAGTGCTAGGATTAAATGTGTTTGCCACCACCACCTGTTGTTTGTTTCATTGTTAAGAGACAGAAAGAACATGAAGTTGGGTGGATAGGGAGGCTGGGGAGAATCTGGAGAAGTTGTGGAGTGAATAATATAGTCAAAATATATGACATTATTAAGAATAAATAAAAACATTATTGAAAATATAACACTTCCCTAGGGAAGGGGCCAGTGGAAAAAATGGGATAAAATTTATTGAATATTTTAATATTCTTCATTTGGGTGTTTTGGATTTCAGATGCTGAGATCAAAGAATTTTAAGTTATTAAATACAGTGGATTTATATATACATATATATGAATATAGTAAAGAAAGAATCTAAAGAAATCAGGACATTTTTTATATAAAGATGTCCATTTTCATACATGAATAAACATTTGTGGATTTTTGACATTTCCTTTGTTCCTTATCATCCAAATAGCCTGATTCTCCTTACATGTGTTGATTCTTCCACAGTCATGTTTCCCTGCATCGTCTAGTACCAGCGTGCTTGTTTCAGGGCCATCCTTTGTTACTTAGCAGTGACTGGTACAATTCTCCAGACCTGAGCCAAGAACTGAATGGCATTCTGCGAAAGTCTGCTTGGTAGTAGCGAGATTACTTGGAAGACTCAAGTGTAGGATTTAAGGTGAGAGTCAGGGAAATGAAAGGCTCTCTTCCCTGTCACTGTGACCCAACTTCGTTTGTAGACACAGGATATCTGGAGCAGCTAAAATCATAAAGGAAGCCAGCCAGTCCTGGGAGGAAGCCAGTCTGCTTAAGACCGCAGCTGAGGAATCACAGAGGAATTTAGTTTTGTCTACTCTAGACATCCAACGACTTAAACAAGTACATGTGTTTCCTAAGGCATTTGCGACTCTTCTCTTCGGTTATGAAGCATTTTGAGACATAGAGGTTTTTTTTTTTTTTTTTTAATTCTTTTCTCGAATATCACATCCCAACTGCAGTTTCCTTCCCCTCCCTCCCCTCCTCCCAGTTTCCCCACACACACCTGTCCTCTCTTCCAGCTCCACTCCTTCACCATTTCCCTTCAGAAAAGGGCATGCCTCCCAGGGATATCAACCAAACATGACATAGGAAGTTGCAATAAGACTAGGCACATCCCTTCATATTCAGACTGGACAGACTATCCACATTAAAGAAGAACCAAAGAGGAGTGACAAATATCCAGGAAATATTTTGTAGACATTGAACAGTGTAATCATGAGCTTCAGGAAATGTATCACTTTTACGTTTACAAATAAGTGACAATGTTTCGTCTTTTGATAACTGGGTCATCCATCAGCAGCTGGAAGTGATACTGAGTCTCATATGTTGTTGCTAATGCAGCTGTGTTTCGGGGCTCTGGCATGGCTGAAAATAAGATACTCTAGGAAAGGAGCTACCTGGATTGCTAATGCTCTAAAACATGAATATTTCCGGCGAATGTTTATTTGAAGTGTTAGGTAGTTCTGGCCTGATTGGAACAGGGTCTGTAAGTTACAGCTTTTTGGATAGCATGGGGTTCTATCATTGTTCCTATCAGTTTTGCTGTGTTTGCTAAAGTAATTATTTGAGAAGAACTTTGCCTCAAGCAGCTATGCATTTCAAAGTCTTGGGTTAGTGTGTTGTGTTTACTTCTTACAATGACTTTGTCTATTTTATGCTTCTTCTTACCCCTCTCTGTCAGGCTGTCAGCTGTCATTTCTTGCTGCTCTTTGATGGCCTGATGATACAGTCATGCTCCCTTCTAATGTTCTGCTTCTAAATTGTTCTAGATTACAAGAGCCAATATGCATGCTGTATCTAAAATGTGGTTGAATGCTTTTAGTAAGGGGTATGTCCACGTTTGAGGTTCTGGAATAAGGACATAGAGTGAACTAACTCTAGTTCATTTGAACTGCTCAGACACTTAAGACGGCAAAAGCCCCACTATTTGTTAATTGCCCAATACAAATGTCACTTGCACATAAAATATCTTTCTGTTAAATGTCCTACAAATAAGGGATTGATTGTCTGAGCAATATCTATGTGAATTTCAGTTGAATTTTGCTCTAAAATAGTCACGTTCCAAGTTGTATGTAAATTTTATATTGAAAAATAAACTAGTGAGTTTGTTAGCTAAGGCTGTGTGTTCCAGTGGCTTTCCTTAGTTGTCCCAGCTAAGGACAGAACAACTCTGCACAGTGCCCTAATCTGTTCATTGAAAATATCTGCACAAAACTACCCTCCTTTCACTGAAAGTACACACTGTTCAGCTGATGAATGTTTTTGAAAGAACAGTCAGTGAGTTGTTCAGAACTCTTTAAATCTGTGGTACCTAGATTTTGCATTCTGGGACTGAGATTATTTTAAGTGTCAAAGTATAGTGCATAAACATCAATTTAAAACTCCAAAAAAAAGGACCATATGGAAATTGTGCCTGCAACGGTTATTTGATGCTTTCAATACAATTATTTTTATTGTCATCTTTAATGTGTCTGCTTGCTTAATAGCAGCCTTTAGTCACTGTTCTTTGCTGGCTAAGGCATATAATGTGCTGCCTGGTGGTGCTGAGTGTCATTAGAAGCAAAATCTTCGGAATCTAATTTGTTAAATCAAGCTTCGCAGTTTTCCGTCTGAAATGGAGATTATTGGCAAACTGGGTCAGAGAGGAGACCTTTTACTTGGAGAAAGTTTTTAAGACATGTTTCAATGTTTGTTTTTTTTTTTTCTTTTTTCCTTTTCCAAGAAGATGAAACTGATGTTTACCAGAAGTTCTCTGGTGTTTGTGTCCTTACACAAAAAGTGTCCAGCAAGAATTCTAGAGCTCTTAACTGTAGAAGGAAGGAATTTGCCTCATGGGAAATCTGCCTCAGACCCAGCCAGTCCTTATGGATTATCTGGAAAATGTTTCCATCTCTTTTGCCTTGCTGCCTTCAACTGCAATGAACCTAACCCTCGGATGTTGCTAGATTTATAGCTCTGTAAAACAAACTCTTCAGGCATTTCCTACACACAATTGAGTTTCTTAGCTGCTCTCAGGACTGGAGCTACAGTAGTTTGCTTCATTATTAAAGACATACAATGTCTGTTGTACGGATTCCCCCTTGGGCATTAGAGCTGATAAAAGAATAAAGAATTCCAAGAATCTCTGTCTCAAAAGTAAATCCCAAGGTATCTATTTAATTTTTTTTTTTTTAGTTGGAGGAATGCTCACAAAAATAATTTCCATTTCTATTTAGCTTTGTACTTATTGTACAGCTGTAGGGAAGCAGAGCTTTTACCAGATAAAATTGTGACGTATGAAATAAGCATACCTTGTTTGTACTTTTGGTTCCTATTTAGTGATGCTAATATAGCTTTCCTACAAATGAGACTCTCAAGTCAGTCCCAATCAGGAGCTTGATGGCAGGTGTGTAGTTCCAGAGGGAGTAAGTACATTTTGTCTCTTAATGTTTCCAACTGTTTCCTTGAACACTTTTTAATCTCATTTAAATGTTTTGTATGGTCAATTGTGAAGTACTGTTATGGTGACATCCTGCAGCTATAATAAAGCCTAATGTCATTTCAGTGGCTCTGAGATCTGAATACCCTGGTACTGGATCTATCAAAATGCCTGGTCCTTTGCAAGCACCTGAGAAACATTATGCAATCTGAGGCAAGGTGCTATGTGTTTCTATGTCAGTGGGAAAATACAACCTTAATCTAGATATATTTTCATCTCCTGGATACTCCGGTTTCCCACAGCCACGTTAAATGGCTCAGAGGTCTGTTGTGTTAGTGGAAAAGACAGGAGCTGAAGTGAAGATTGGGAATTCACAAAGGTAGGGCATCTGTTAGAAATCAGCCCAGAAGCAGGAGCTTCCAAGGAGGTTCTCCAGCTACTACAGAATTAGCCATTGACAGATAGATTTGTATCCGAGCAGCGCCAGGACTAGGCACATTCTAGCATTCGGTGTTAGAATTCAATCTAAACTGAGGGAACTACAACTACCCCAAGAAAGGGCTGTAGTTGTGGAAAATTTGCAGTAACTATAGCCTTATGTACTATATTAATACAGTATTTCATTTGAGATGTAATTCATATAAATTTGTAGAAATCCCTTTGTGTTCTAGCATTGAGCCTAGTCATTTATAAAGTGCTGGTGGTAGTACAAGTTGAATAAATATTTGTTAATGTTAATAGCGCCAAATGATTTCCAAATTGTTCTGCACAAGGTCATCACCTAAATGTCCAAGAAAATATTTATTTCTTAACCTTAGACTGTGCCTCTACATTATCTTCTTGGTCATTTAAAATGGTTTTACACATTTTTTTTGGTTAGAAATGAATTAAAAAATAAAATCATGGAAGTTTAATATGAAAGTAGCTTTTAATGAGACAGTTTATATCAGACCTTTAATTTTGTAGTTTAAAAAAAAGTGGCCTGCAGAAGTGGAGAATTTTGTTAAGTCACACAAAGTTAACTGTTTTTTGATGTCAGACTAAAATTTAGGTCTTCTAATCCTTAATTCTTATTCTACTTTTAAAATAGGAAGTAACAATGCATTTTTCCTGAAAATAATAAACAATGGCTATTAAGCAGCTATTTGCTAGACAACATCTAATAAATTATTTTTAACAATTCTTTATAATAAACCTATAAAATAGCTTACTATCTAAGTGTTATATGACATTGAATATGTAAGGTCCTTATTCAATCTGCTATACTTCAAGGTTGATTTATACCTACCAATAAGGCATTTATCTTCTGCCTTTATGGTGAGAGGTAATATCAAATTTAGATATATTCTGTGTAAGAAGAGTGACTTTATTTTATTCAGTCATCCAAACACGAATACCCAGAAGTTAAACAAGAAAGCTAGGATTCAGTGTCCTCAAAATGGACAATTTTTTACCTTCTAAAACAAACAAAAATGATAAAAATAAATGTAAGTAGCTCAATATATATCCAATAATTTTAGTACATGTGCACCCAAAATTATTGTTGAGTCCTTATTACACTAAAAATATGTCCCAAATTGAAAACCCTAAGACAAGGTTTGAAATAGAAAGCTGGGAAGTTTATTGTTCACCATTATGAACAAGTACTAGGCACTATGTGTACACTGTTTAATAGTCCAAATTTAATGGGGCTAAGAAATGGGGAAATGTGATTATAATCTCTTCCCTGCATAAGCCCTCTGTGACAAACCGTCTTCTCCCAGCCCTTTCAAGTCAGTTTTCAGTAGAAGAAAAGAAGTTGTGATCACTTTAAGGAATTATGTCCAGACCACTCGAATTTAAATCCTTTCAGTACTCAGGAAGGTGAGTTCAGAAGGTAGGCCAGAAGCTAGCTCAAGGCTAGTCTATGTTACACTGTAAGTTTAAGGTCAGCTTAAGTAATTTAGACAGACCCTGTCTCAATTAAACAAAAGTGAGGGAGTTAGACCTCTAGTAGTAGGGAGCACAAATGTCTCACGATCTTTTCCAGAGAAAATGTAGAGTAGGAAGGGACATGAGAATTGAAGTATGTTTCCCTTGATTTCAATCTGCTTTCAACAAAACTATCATAGTTTACAGAAAATTCACTTTTTAAATCCTATGAAACTTAGGACTGCCTGACTTTTGGCATAATATATTATTGGTGACAAGCAGAGACCTATGATTTTGTTGTTGTTTTTACGTGTGCATATGTCTTCATGTGTGTGTGTGTTTCAGTGTGTATGCGTGCAAATGTTTCTACAGGTGTATGTGTAGAGGGCCAAAGCTGATGCTGGGAACCTTCTTGGATTGCTCTCCATCGTATTCACTGGGCCGGGTCTTTCAGTTGAAACCAAAACTTACAGATACCATTAGTGTCGCTAACCAGCTTCCTCCAAGGATTTGTCTCTTGCTTTCCAAGTACAGGAATTATAAGTATAAGCCCTGACCCACCAGCCACTTAGGTAGATGTGAACTCCAGTTCTCAGGGTCATGTGACAAATACATTGTCCTCTAAGCCATATTCCCAGACCCAGAGACCTATGATTTTATGGTTCTTTTCTCCATTTTCTTTTTCTCCCCATACTTCAAAGAACTTTATTATGGACATCAGTTTTTATTTTTCACTGAGAACACTTTAGATGCATGGATCTAAATTTTAACCAAGATCTAAGTTGTACTGTTCAGTATGTTTAAAAATATATATTCTTATGTATTTATACTTTGTCAAGGTCCCAGAATCTTTCTGTCTACCACAATAATTACTATGAGTTTTCTTAAAGGCAGTTCTTACCCAAAGGTTTTGATGATGACCAAGGTTTTGATTTTATTGCCATACAGCAGTGGTTTTATCAGTAGTTTTATAGTCTTGAACCCCTGTCAATTTATCTGAGAAAATCATAATAACTCTATTTGTGCTGCTCTGGGGGGACTCGGATATCAAAACATTTACTTAGTGCACACTGAAGTCAATGTTGCCATTCATTTTAGAATCTCTTAACCACACAACTTATGTTCTCAGTTTCCCACCCATCCCCCTCTAAGCGTAAGAGGAATAGGGAGGGTGGGTATAATTGAGGCAGAAGGGAGATTTTAAAGTGGATGGAGTGTGAAGTCCCTAGACAATGAGCATGAAAGGAATGTACTTGAGTACACTCCCACCAGAGAGAGTGATTTACCCATAGGAAACACAGCCCACAGGTCTGTGGTTCTGCCCTTTTATCTATCCTACTCACACCATCCTGACCTCTAAAATGGTGAGATTAAAAATATGTTCTCCAAATCCCATGTTTTCTTAAAAATTGTTTGAACTAAAACTTGTTAACTCCTTTGAAATTGTTGTTATAGTTGATATCCTGACTGTCTTTCTCTTAGGACGTGCTCTTGCCTCAAGGTTAAGACATTCTGATTTTAAGATTGAGGCCTTGTCTTGAAGTTGGGGCCAGGGATTTGGCTCTAGCCCATCAGGTTGCACAAAGAGGAACAGAGCGTGAACTGTCTTAAAGGACCCATTTCTCCCAGCTCCACCAAGTTTAACTTCATCCCAAGAAAGATGTTAGAGACTAGGGTTCAAGTAAATGATAACAAGGAATATGATTTTTTTAATGTGATTTTTGCTAGTTGAATTATTTTCTGAAGTGCCCTTCAATATCTTTCCAGCTTTTAATTTTGTTAATTTTTTTTTAATACTGGATTGTAAGAACTTAGATTCCATTGAATCGAACCCCTTATCAGACATAGAGGCACTTACTTGGTGGCTAATAACTTTTCAATTGAGCTTCCCTTTCCAATGATTTTTTTAAAGTGTCTGTGTTTACCTTCCTGCTTTAGATAAGGTCACAAGTATGTCCTTGAATCACTCATTAAATTGTGTTTCAATGGATGTTGTCTAGTCTTCATTCTTTAGAGGAAGATAGGTTGGTTCAAACTTACTAGAATTGTTTTGAAAAGAAATTAGACTTACACTGATCGGAAACAAAGGAAAGCATATAGATGAAAGCAAATCATTGGAATACTTTGGGGATATTAAGTGTTAAATTAGATAACAGTCCTGAAGTGCTGATTTTTCCTAGAAATCTTGGTCTAGTTTTCCCTCTTTGCCTTCTTGCAGCATAATCTAAGAGGTAACTCCTATAAAATGAATCCACAGAGTTTATTTGAAAATACTGCAGCCATATAGTGTTTATCTTGTCAAAATTTTTGGCAAGTGTAGTAGGATATGAAACACTGTGTATATTTTAACTCCTCAATAATGTTTCTGTGCCACTAATGATCATGAAATCAATGCATTCTTCTGCTATAATCAGTTCTGCACTGGGCTTTGCTAGTTTGTGATGTAGTTTCTTTGATAGAATTGTTAGATCAAATAATTGGCATTCTGATCTCTATAAGTATGCTTCATTTTTATAGTGATTAAAAAAGTCCATTTAGCTGATTTGTAAGCCTTGTAAGAATTTGCTGTTAGAATCTCATCAGACCTCTTTGGAGAAGAGCCATTTTATATGGTAAAGAGTAAGGAGAGTTTAAATCTTGTGGAAGTTCGTTTTTATTATCTGATGCAAATCACCTAATGTCTACATATAAATTAACTCCTACCTTATCTCAAGGTTAAGCAAGCTTGTTTTCCCACCATCTCTTGATCTCTGGATAGAGAGTCTTCACATTTCTGTGGACCAGGTTGACCATCACAGCATGTCACCCTTCTTCCAGTCGAAAGGCTGGGCTCTACTACCATAGCAGTGTCAAAATCCAACTGGAAGTGCAGCATTGTATGCTTCAATAGCCAGCTCGGCTTAGTTTGAAGAATTCTCCGTCCTAACTTGAGAGCTGGGGTCTGTGAGTCACAGAACAAATTGGAAACCAATTTCCAGAAGGTACATTAAATAATCCATTGTATTTGACCACCATTTAATTGGGGAACCAGAATGTTCAATTATCCATTCCCTACACATAGTTACTTTACCTTAGCCCCTTCCCACTCGGGAACATACCATGCCTAAACTCATTTCTCTCATGGACATTGGCACAGATCTATTTTGTTTTTATTTTATTTTCCCCCCATATATTCCCCATTGTTTGGCCTCTGCAGCCATTTTAACACCCTTTCTCAGCAACAAATCTCAGTGCAAAAGGGGTCTTTACTTCCCCTCTGTCATTGAAAATTTCTCACTCTCCTGTGTCTTCTTTCTTATCTTCTTAAATATATTGACAACTATTATAAATGATAAGAATGCATATGTTCAATATACATTATCAAGCTTAGAGGATAGTTAGCATCAAGCAAGCTCTCTCCTTTTCCTTCCTCTCCCTCTCCTCCTCCCACTCTCTCTTTTCTGCCTCTCTCTCTTTTCTTTCCTCACCCTTTCTCTTTCCCATGCTTTCCTCTAATAGCCTCTGAAAGGACAGTCACATATTTTGACATTTGTATGCAGAGAATGATGACCTTTCCACATTAATAATACTATTTTTTTTTGCTTTGTGCTCCTACCTTCTTTTTTTCTTTTCTTTTTATTAAGAGATTTTCTATTCGTTTTACATATCAACCACATATTACCCTGTCTCCCTCCTCCCACCCTCCAGCCTTCCCCACCAACCCATCCCCCATTCTCATCTCCTCCAAGGCAAGGTCTGCCCTGGGGAGTCAGCCCAGCCTGATAGATTCAGTTGAGGCAGGTCCAGTCCCCTCCTCCCTGCATCAAGGCTGAGCAAAGTGTCTCAGCATAGGCCCTAGGTTCCAAAAAGCCAGCTCATGCACTAAGGACAGGTCCCAGTCTCACTGCCTGGGAGCCCCCTAAGCAGTTCAAGCTAAACAACTGTCTCACTTACCCAGAGGGCCTAGTCCAGTTCCATGGGGGCTCCTCAGCTATTGGTTCACAGTCCATGTGTTCCCACTAGTTTGGCTAGTTGTCTCTGTACTTTTTCCAATCATGGTCTAGATATCTCTTGCTCATATGATCCCTCCTCTCTCTCATCAATTGGGCTCCTGGAGCTCTGCCTGGGGCTTGGCCATGGATCTCCACATCTGCTTCCATCAGTTACTGGATGAGGGCTCTATCATGACAGTTAGGGTGTTTGGCCGTTGGATCACCAGAGTAGGTCATCTCAGACACTCTCTTGACCATTGCCAATAGTCTATAGTGGAGTCATCTTTGTGGATTCCTGGGGACCTCTCTAGCACTCTGATTCTTCCTATTCCCATGGGGTCTTCATTTATCATGGTATCTCTTTCCTTGTTCTCCCTCTCTGTTCCTGATCCAGCTAGGACCTCCTGCTCCCCTAATACTCTTTAACTCCAAAGCTGATTTCCAGTCAGAAAAGAGTCAAATGGATAGAACTCTAGCAGCAAAATGATTGTGCCTCTCAAAGTAAGAAGCAGTTTGCTGGGGGAGTTTAAGATCATAACCTTAACTAGCCAACAGGGCAAAAAAAAAAAAAAAAAAAAAGGAAAAAAATTATCATTTTCCGAAACTCTATAAATTGTGAGATCATAGAGGAGCTGTTTAACCTCATTGTAGTCCACTCTCCTAAACACAAAACATTTCTACGTCAAAGTGTCAAAAGAGATTCTATATCTATGAACCCTAGTTGTAAGCCTCTTGGTCAGAATGCAGTTTAGGAAAAAGAACTTCTTTTATATTTTTAAGGGTGTTTATTCTGTACATACACACACAGTGGGTGACATAATCCTACCTGGGAAGTATTTCCTAATCTGACACATCACTAATTATGGCAGGAAAAAATATAAACAAAATTCTCTGTAAGCTGGATAAAGACTAGAAAGGGCCATGTGATTTTCATATCAAGTTATGGTATCAGATGAGTTCAGGTTAAATCGGATTTTGCTGTTGAAGGAGTTAGAAAGAAACAATAAGAAATATTTCAGAGCTGGAAGCACACTGAGAATCATATTTCACCATGTATTCAATGCACAGTAGGTTCCCACTCTTATCTCTATGATTTTTGACACTACTAGTTAGGGAAAGCATTACTGAATAGTTAACACATGCTGTTTATCTTGACGTATGTTATTGCTTGAGGAAAGCTCTTGGTGAAAGTCAGGGTCCTCCTTTTTTCTCCAGGACCTGATAGTTTTATAAGACTGAGTTGAATCCTCTGAATTCAGGGAATAAGTGTCATTCAAGAAACCGTTTTTAACTTGATGCCTTATTTTTTCCTCTGGATAACTTTAGTATTCAGATAAGAGCTATATAGTTTTCCTTTTTCTAGTTCGGGGTGTAGAAGCCTAAGGCTTAATGGGAAATGGCTAAGGGTGCTGGCATGATCCCTCACTCTACCCCAAGGACTCCCCAGGAAAAAGTGGCTTATAATCCCTCAGTGCCTCCATTTCTTCTGGCCTCTGCCTGACCAACCTATAATTTTTGTTCTTGATCTCATTTTGGCACTATGGACATCCAGTTAGAGCACTTGGCCTCTCCTATTTGAGCTATGGAGATGAGGGCATCCCAAATCTTGTACCGGATTTTCAATAGTAGTAAGTGTGCCCAACATTTTATGACATCAAGACACTTTAGCACATGCCTCACTCTTACTTACTGTCCCTACAATAACATTAACAGTCGTTACTTTTCCTGGGACAAGAACAAATGAAGACAAGATGGTGTTTATATCCACTGACACTTATCTGATCTTTGGGTTCACAGATGGAAATTAACTGGGACTACAAGATAGTTTCATATATCTTACACACACACACACACACACACACACACACACATACACACACACACACACACACATATATATATATGGCCTAAATTTATAAGAGGTCATACTCTCCTTTGAGAGGAAAATTTCTATAATACATCTAGATTTTATTTCTGTTTATTGATAATTTCAGGCCAAATAAAAATATTTTAGTTGTTTAAGAATGTCAGTGTTAATTTCTCAGTATTTTGTTGTTAAAAATGCCAAATATATAAGCTATATATGTGAATATTCATATATGTAAAATATTCTAATTTGGAAGTACCTGTTTATAAAAACACACAGGTACTGCTATTTCCTGTAAATGGCCTATCTAAACTGTCTTCCCACAGCTTTTCTTTAGGACACCTCTCATCTAGGCCTTCACTGAAAGGTGAAACTCACTCAGGAGTCCACTTGATTTCCAGCCCGAAGTCCCTCTCTTCTGAACACTTGCAATGGTGCCCTTTAGGATCACTGTCCATTGAACTTCAATTCTGTGGCCATTACGCTGCAAAATACATCAGGCTGGGAAACAATCTCTTAGAGGAAAGCAGTTTTTCAAGCCACATTATGGTGCTTTGAAAGGGAATAAAACGCTTAATGAGAAAATGAGTCTCCTGAAGGTATAGGCTCCAAGGTCAGATGTGCACACTTGCTCTCTCAGTTGGCAGAAAATCTGTTAAGGGACATTTCTGGGAGCCCATTCTCTAAAAGGCCCACGATGAAATAGGATGGCAGGTGATTCTCCAGAGCTTCAGCTGGGCAACTTTATAATTCTCTGACAGATTTGCTCCAAAGCTCCTTCTGCATAGCAATACAGCCTCTCCCTCAGCTACATGCCCAGCATGGGAGGAGGAACTGGGTTGCTAAGGAACCTGTCGTAATAACACCTTATGGAGCTAACACTTGTCAACTAATAACAGTTCAGTGTGAATAAACTTATGAGAGTCTTCCCAAGTGGATTAATACATTGTCAGGGTTGGGAGGGCTTGGGCTCTATTTTTATTTATTTTTATTTTTATTCACATCTAGCCTGGTGCTAAATAAATGTTTTGGGAGTGTCAGCTAAGGTCAGCCTGCTCGAACAGACTGTGCTCAGCTGACTCTCCAGGTGGGAAGTGAGGAGGAGGAGGAGGAGGAGGAGGAGGAGGAAGAACATACCCTAAGGTGTTACTTGCTTGTCTGTTGTGCAGCCGTTACAAATGGGAGGTGGCTGCTTTGAGAGGAGAGTGGCTGCTTTGAGAGGAGACCTGGAGGAGGAGAGAACTTACCCGGATCTTCAGGAGTGATGCTAGATGTGAAGGGAGATGATGACACTTCAGGGTCAGAATCATTCACCCAATGTTAGGATGGACGTTGTGAATATTGTTGAATAAAACAATAATGGAAAACTTCTAAATATCACTGTGCATGAGCCTTTTGGTGTCCCTGGGGTAGTCTCCATTAGCTGGTGGTACAATTTAGGCATAACTGTCCCTCCCCTAAGACTGTGTTTATTTGTTTTTGTTTTTTTTTTTTTTTTTGTTTTGTTTTTTTTTTTCGAGACAGGGTCTCTCTGTGTAGCTTTGCGCCTTTCCTGGAACTCACTTGGTAGCCCAGGCTGGCCTCGAACTCACAGAGATCCACCTGGCTCTGCCTCCCGAGTGCTGGGATTAAAGGCGTGCGCCACCACCGCCCGGCAAGACTGTGTTTAAATGGAGCCCTTGATAATGGCATATAGAAGTCGGGGTATATTTTGCTCATTCCCACGTCCCATGCGTCTGTGTAGGCTTCTTGGTAAACCTCAATACTTGCTTCAACATTCTGAGAACTAGATATGAAGCTGAAATCTAATTGCATTTAATTTATGGAATACAGAATAAGAGCATCCAGCAAATGAGGGCAAGGAAGAAGAAAAGCAAAAGTATTCTGGCTTGCACAGCCTCTCTTCGCTTCTCCCCTTTATGTTTGCCGGGGCTCACTGTGACACTGGAGGATGATGAATTTACTGCCGTGCTTCTTTGTTATTCTTACCTTTGCCCAGAAATGTAATTAAGAAACAAATCGGATTACCTTGATGACAGAGACAAAGTATGTCAGAAATGACACTATTACTGCAGAATTACAGAAGACACAGACTCCATTCCACTCCTAATTTATCACAACAGTGATAAAAGGCCTAACTGTTCCTCAACGGTGAAATTGAATGAGAGTTATCAGCATCGTATGACTTAGGACCAGAACCACTTTCTTCTCAACCACACAAAATTCATTGTGTAATGTATGATGTATTTTCTTTCCATATTTGATAGTAATATTCTGTTTCAGAAATAATATGTTCTGTCCTGTTTCAAAGAACTATTTTCTTGAGCTCTTATTGGCTTATTAATTCACAGGATTAACTTACAAGTCATCAAAATACTTCTTATATTTCTCTCTCTCTCTCTCTCTCTCTCTCTCTCTCTCTCTCTGTATGTGTGTGTGTGTGTGTGTGTGTGTGTGTGTGTGTGTGTGTGTGTGTGCGTGTGTGGTGTGGTGGTGTGTGTTTCATGCCAATATGTACATGCATGTTTGTATGGGTGGTTCTGGTCCTAAGTCATACCTGTTTGCCCAAGGTGTTGCATGTGTAGACACCAGGGCAGCTGGCTTTCTTCTGCTGTTCTTCACCTGATTTTTCAAACCAGGGTTTCTTACTGAACCTGGAGCTGACCAGTTCAGCATAGGGTTACAGAATCATACCACCATGCCCAGCATTTACATCGGTGCTAGAGATCAGCTCATGTCCTTATGTTTTGGCAGCCAGCTTTTTTCCAACTAAGCGAACTCCCTAGCCATAACATGGTAAGGTGGTGTTCTTGATTAAGACAGTGAGGCACAAGAAATTCAAAGGTTTATACAGCTTAAATTTATGGAGCATTTCCCAGGAGGGAAAAATCACCACCCACTTAATTTCAAATGCCTCCTCCCCCTAAGCAGCTGAGACATAATAAAATCATTCGTGTGTACTTGCTCACTGTGAGATGTGCCTTTTTTGTTCTTGTGCAGGTCAGACAAACTCAGTGAGCACCTGCTGTAAAAGGCTTCACACATACACGAAACTGCTTGTATGTTGTTTTGTTTTGTCTACCAGACCCCTTACTGCCAGGGTGCCTTAAGTGTCTCCCATGTTCAGGGTTTTAAAATCCAGTGAGATTCTGGCAATAACACTCTACTCAGCTCAGAGAACGTCATAGCCCTACATTTCCCTTTTAGTTGTTTTGATGGTTTAAAAGGATGGAAAGGAGAGAGAGAGAGAGAGAGAGAGAGAGAGAGAGAGAGAGAGAGAGAGAGAGAGAGCATGTGTGTATGCTGGTGTTTTCCCCAGGCAACATGAGAAACTAGAGTCAATCTGGTTTCCTCCAACACTTGACACCTTATTTTTATGAGACAGGGTCCCACACTAAACCTATAACTTGCCATTTTAGCTAATCAGGTCAGCAAGTTCTTGACATTGGCCTGTCTCTGACTCAGCAGTGAAGCAGCTGTGAGCTACCACACCTGGATTTTGATGTGGTTGTTAGGGCTTCAAACTCAGTTCCTCATGTTGGACCAGCATGCATGTGACTTCTGAGCTGTAACCTCTGCCCTAAAATGAGATGGTTTTAAGAGTTCAGTCTCAGATCATATACTGTTGTCCCAACGGGGCCTTCTTTGAAGACTTCCCCATGCCATTCTCCCTTCTAACCCCTGCCTTCCTTCCATTTTTTTTTTTAACAGTAGACCTAGGTCTCCTAGGATCTTTGCAGCAGATATGGGAAATTGCCAGGAGAAGAAGAAAGATGTGGAGGTGGCATCAGGGCTGATGATGTTAACTTATACCTTTGCCCTTGGGACAAAAAGCCAACATTAAACAAATTCTCCTATCCTTTGTGTTCAGGAAGTAGTGTCTTTTAAAGGACTACCTTTTCCCACTTGACTCCTTTTTGCTTACCCATGAGGCATAGCCACTCCAAATTTCTAGTCTTTACCTAACAATTACTAAGATATACACTTTTCCCCCATTGATTAGTCAGAGAAAATTGTCCATTAAGACCAATTTCTCTTTCTTCCAGCTCTCTAACTTTGACTCACCTGCAGCCTGAGCCAGTAGAAAAATGTGCTAAATATGTAAATGGGCATTTCCTGTCCTGACTGCCCAGTCCCAAATAATCACTCAGAGGCCTATATTAATTACAAATCCTTGGACAATAGCTCAGGCTTGTTACTAGCAAACTCTTACGTTTAAATTAACCCATTTCTATTAATCTATGTATTACCATGTGGCTCATGGCTTTACCTGTCCTCTAGCATGTCTTGCTTCCTGGGTGGCTGGCCAGTGTCTCTCCTGACTTTGCCCTCCTTCTTCTCATCGTTCTCAGTTTCTTTCCCACCTAACTTCCTGCCCAGCTACCAGCCTGTCAGCTTTTTTATTAACCAATGAGAGTAATACATATTCATAATGTAGAAAAGGATTATTCCACAGCAGGTTGACCTCTGGGCAAGACTTCCTGTGATCCTTATCTGACATACACACAGGCATACTCACACCCAATCACTCTCTTCCTTGAAGATTACAGCATGTCTGTTTATATTTCTCTACTAAAAAATACATATGATGGTTGGACAGTTATAAGGCAAGTATTTATTTTATGTTTAGGTTTCTACCTACCTTTGCTCTTTCCTGAAATGCCTTGAGAGATGAGTCTGTTAAAACCCATTGGTATGTATATTCAGTTTACCCCAAAAGAAAGCAAGCATTGAAATCACAGGTAATCCTTGTTTTAATTATTTGATTCCGTCCACCAAAAACAAAGCATGTGTTTGTCACAAAACATCAAACTGCCATATTTACCTGAATAAATTCTGAAGATTGCAGATAGAATAATAGGATAGTTGTATTTTTCCTATAAGGGAAGATTCATTTATGTCTTAAGTTAAAATAATATTTGCTTTTCTTAGCACTCATTATGAGCCAGGGTCTGCATAGACTTTCAAAGTTTATATCTTTCCAAATTAAATTTGAGGGACCACTATTCTTTCCTATCAGATTAAAACACATTCCAAATCCTAACAAATCCATTTCTTTAATATGCCACTTGAAGGATAATAGTGCAAACAAAAACACATAATGGGTTCCTTTTGAGAGAAAGGAAAATGTGTTCCCTCCTGATGAAAGACCCTTTGATAATTCACTCTTGGCTTTGCCACTTGATTTATATCATCTTCCCACATTAATTTGTTTTTAATTTTTTTCCTGCCTTCTAAGGCTTTTCTCATTTCAGTGACACAAACGTGACAGATGAGGTTGATGAACTACAAAAGTAAAGATTTAAACTCCGATGAAATTATTCTCCAGGCCCGTAGAGACTGTGCAAGAAATGCAGAAGTCTGGATTCCCAAAAGGACTCATCCCAGCATTTTCAAAATAAGTGATGAAATAACAACAGCAAAGCATTAAAGTAGAATTTTTAGCCAGTCCTACTTGGTTCCCTGGAGTGTATTTCCTAGTCTTCAAAAAACATGATCGTATACTCTAAAGGTAATGGCAAGACCATAGAAGCACTATGAAATTCATTCATTATTATTGATTTAGATTTCAAAGCTTGTTTATTTTACATGTTTTATCTTAATTTGAGAAAAATAACTAAATTCTTAACTCTTTTGAGTGAAGGAGGAAAACAGAGTACCTGTCAGTGCCTTTAAGGTGAAACTCAACACTTGTGAAAACGCTTCCTGCCTTGACACAGCTCTGTACATCTGTATGAAAGTGGAACTCTGTCTGTCCTGCTTTCTACCAGTTAAGTTAAAAATGGCTCGTTGGGTCAATTTTCTGTATTTAGGCACCACAGTGTTGATGTCCTCAGTCATTCCTTAATGCAACCTGTATAGCTTGAAAAGACAATTGAGGTGAAGATGTGGTTGAGGCTGGAATCTTGGCATCTTTCCGCTGCCTTCTGTGTAAGGGAAACTACATCCATTTTCCTTCCCATAAAATGGAATTTGGGCTGGGCGGTGGTGGTGCATGATTGTAATCCCAGTACTCGGGAGGCAGAGACAGGTGGATCTCTGTGATTTCGAGGCCAGCCTGGTCTACAGAGCTAGTCCAGGACAGGCTCCAAAGCTACAGAGGAACCCTGTCTCGAAAAACCAAAAAAAAAAAAAAAAAAAAAAAAAAAGAAAAAGAAAATGGAATTTGGATGGAAAGGAACAAGATCACATATTAAATCATCTGACAATGGAGAACCATTTGTTCAGCCATTCATTCACAGTTGGGGACAATGCATTCTATTTGTTTAAATTCTATTTGTGTGTGTTTGTGTGTTCATCTTTGGGCAAGTACATATGTATACGTGAAGTGTGCATACATGTGTGTGGATGTGTATGTGGAGACCCAGTGACTGTCTTGAGTCTCATTCCTATGTACCCGTCACCTTGCTTTTTAAGACAAATGCTCTAATTGACCTGGAAGTCATCAAGTAGGCTAGGCTGCCAGGCCAGGGAGTCCCAGGCACCTACCTAACCCTGACCTCCATGGAGCAGGCATTACAAATGAGGGCCAACACTTCTGGCATTTATTTCAGTGTGGGCTCTGGGGATGGAGCTCAATTCTTTTTTTTTTTTTGGTTTTTCGAGACAGGGTTTCTCTGTGTAGCTTTGCGCCTTTCCTGGAACTCACTTGGTAGCCCAGGCTGGCCTTGAACTCACAGAGATCCGCCTGGCTCTGCCTCCCGAGTGCTGGGATTAAAGGCACGCGCCACCACCGCCCAGCGGAGCTCAATTCTTTATACTTGGAAGTCAAGCCCTTTATCAACTGAGCCATAATTTTCCAGTATCCAAAATTCTAATTATTCTTATCCATAGTGGGCATTTAAAAGACACCACGATGTGTTTAGAGTATGTCTAAATCCTAAAATGGGAAACTAGAAAATTTCATATTTTCCCATGCATACACTTAAAGAGAACCTCAGTTTACTTTAATATTTTGGAGAAAGTAAATTCCCAAGGAAGAGGAGGAATGGAAACAGTTAGTAAAATGATAAAGAATAATTGAATTTATTTAATTTATAAGTTGACATCCATGGAACAACTGCAGGGCTCAGAGCTCTATATTGGAAGCATTCTGCTTATTTGCTTAAACTAAAGGACCTTAAGTTGCCAATAGATCAAGGGATGGCAGGGAATATTCTTGTTGAGTGATAATATTTTCCTGGCTCTATTATGAGTATCTGAAGCCCAGGCCATGTGGTTATTGTAAACTTATAGTGGGTCATTCTGCACAGTTGGTAGCATTTGAAATGTCTTAAAAATGTATACTTATGACTGGATTTGTCCACTTAAATTTTATAATTCACTTTCTAGATGAATCCACGTTTTTCTGAGCTATCACACATGCACTTTAAACTGCAGTATTTCCTAGCAACCCACCCACACTTACTGACTTATTTAGATGTGTTCTATGAAACTGTAGGTGAGAATTCTTGAGAAGCATTTTTCTTTTTTTTTTTAGTCACTGTGAAGTGATATTTTCCCCTCACTGACAAATGGCCTAATAATGATTTCCATGTAGAGTTTGGAAGGAAGTATTTACAAATAATGTTTGAGTTACTGTCTTCAGTGGTTTCAACAAAAGACACTTCCCAGCTTTTTCTAAACAGTTTTAAAAAATCAAGTCCTAACATTCATATAACTTGATTCTTAGTCCTTTTTTTGAATTAGTGACCCATTTATGTGTCTTGTTTATCAGATTTTCTCTTCAAAGAAAAGTGTAATAATAAATCACCAATATAATTACTACAGTTGTGTTATTAACAATATTAAGGGTTTTTATTAATCTCCGTGGAAACCTTGCAAATATATCTATTTTAAGGAATAATAAACATGAAGTATAAATTGCTCCAGCCATACCACTGGGACAAAGGGATGACTGTGGATTCTTTTGCTCCTTAAACAGACAGGGAGGAATTCCCTTGGGTTCTGACATTAATAAACTAACCTTCAATCTGTGGGGAGTGGAGGAAGTCCTGAGTGAATGTATAAGGAGTGAATGAATTCTGGAATGAATGTGTATTTTTGACAAGGACCCCTGTGACTCAGACCCATGGGAATTGACACTTCTGGTCCATGTGCAGGTGTTGGCAGTTTATGCAAAAACTAGCACTAGCAGCTTCTTCCTCCTGAATGACCAGAACCTGACACTGCTCCTCTTCAGGGATTGTGCCCCCCCCCCCCCACCAGCCCCCTTGCTATACAACTCAGGAGCTGAGCTGCTGGCTTGTTGCACTGTAGTGAGTGCTGCCCCATCAGAGAAAGCACAGCCCACCAGATCATCCCAGCTTCTCTGTTCTTGTGTTCCTGCTGTGCTTTTTGTTGTCCTAGTCAGGTTTCCAGGACCAAGCTTTATGTCACTTGGCATTAATACCGCCCTAGAGGTTAATAGCTATGGGTATTAAGAATCGGAGACTTGTGGTTCCAAGTGGACAGAATAAGAGGCTTGCGGTGTAGGCATTGAGAACGAAGGGCTTATGACTCTAGGTTTTGAAAGACAGAGACTTACAGTCCAAGATGCTCCAGTTAGTATTTTATTGCTCTAGGCTGTGACTATCGAAGACCTGGGACTTGACAACTAGTGTGTTCCAGGTTTGGAATGTCAGCACCCTTTACCTTTTACCTTTGGTGTATCTCTGGAAGTCCTCCAGTGAGTAGGATCTGCAGTGCTGCTCATCTGTCTACAGCCTCTTGCCTTTTGTAGACTTAGCTGTTCACTGCCTCCAGAACATCACTCTGCATTCCTTCTTACTCTCTGTAGTCTTTCTCTTAGCTGCTTTCTGGAACTCTTCAACTTTTTGAACCACGTACACAAGCAGCTCTGTGGACCAGAGGCTCATATGCCTTCCAGAGTCATTCTCCAGCTAGTCCCTGGTTGCTGCTGCCCAGTGCCTACAGGGGGCAGAGCAAGGGTTTTGCTGTTCTTAGCATTACCAAATTTATTCTCTCTGCCCACAACAAAGGTCACTAGTAAGCACTAAAAGATCCCCTAGAGGAGACATTTTTAGGGGGCTTATATTTAGCAAATGAGGAAAGAAAGTCTCATGTACTAACTATCGAGAGACAAGAAAAGCCTGTTTACACAGCCTCTGTAGAGGATATCATTCTTGTACCCTTCCTGTTCCACCAACCACCACACTTGTTTGTGAGTCTCTCCTCATTATACCAATGACAAGCCACGTATATGCAATAACAACAAATATTTTATTGAGCTTCAAAGGGATTGGCTCTGACTGAGAATTGCTGCAAGGTGGGTCCACCTAGGCTTGTCCTGGATGGAGTGAAATCTCAAGGAGATGGTTCAACTGGTCATGAGGGTCATCCCTCAAATGTAGCTTACTAGAGCAGAGGTTGTGGCTTTAGTGGCAATCATGGTCATAGTGTTTCTCAAAACTGACATGGAGTTTCCTAGGGAAATGCATGCAGTGTTCAGAGCAGCCAGGCTGCCATGATGATAAATAGTCTGACTGGTTGTCAAAGAAGAGGCTGCCTAATTGACAGCTTCATGCTTAAGGCAACAAGTGAAAGGGGATAGATCTGTTAGCTGTCAGTCAAGTAGCTTGCTGGCCCAGTAGAACAGTATTTGTTCATTTAAAACATCAGATGGTGCTTACTGAAGGCCTCCCATGAAATTGCCATTCTCCACAACAGTTAGTAGTACTGATCCATTAGGCAAATATTCTTAGGAAGATATGTTTTTTTCCATCCTCTCTCAGACAGGGCGAGCACTTACCAACTCAGACACTATCAGAATGATTTGCTCTAAGCATTTTGAGTATCCATGGAATTTTGCAGTAGACACAAAATGCAAAGAATCTGTTTCACCCACCCAGCCCTTCCCTTTTACACACCGTGTTAGTCAGATGCTCATTTCCACGGCACAAGGACATTTTTTAAAATTTTGACTCCCAATTTTAGTCCACCCTGGTGGGCTCTGAGCCCACGAGGAGGCAGAGTATTACTATGAGGAACAAGTTGCTGAGAAAAGCAGCTCCTTTGTGGTGGTAAAGAGGGACAGAGCAAAAGACAAGGGAGAGAACAAGACACACATTTCCAGGGCATGCCCTACTTCCTTGAAACACACTCTGCTTCCTCCTTTTTCCACCTCTCAATAATGCTGTCCTCTATCAAATCTGTCAAGGGATAATCCATTGAGTAGGTCAGAGACTTAGGACCCAACTGTTTCTCAAGAGCCCAACAACTAGAAACCAAGTACTCTCTACATGAGCCTGGAGAAGACATTTTGTATTCAAATTATAACATATATTTGTTATTTATATGATTTTTCATTTTAGATATGTCAATATAATGGCCTTGGTTTATTCATATATAAGACACACACGTTTGTTCTCTCTCTTTATTTTTTTGATAATAGTATACAAATCTACAAGGGGTAAAAGTAAAATCATTCATGGAGGCAAATGGCAGTTATGATGCTCACCATGGTAAACATTAAGATTAGAGTCGCCTTGAAGTAGTTTTGCAAAGTAAGGGCTCCATTGTTTTTCGAGGTATATATGGAGTAGATAGTCTCATGTTTAGATTTATGGAAGTATATTGGAGAAATGTCCTTCTTAGAAAGCTTCCTTCCATTTTGTATTGAATACATTTTTTGAACTTCTAAAGTCAAAGATTGTTCTGTTTAATTAATGGCTTCAAATGATAGTTCTCCTGGGAGAGTTCACACTGAGCATCATCAAACTTTTTTGTGTGAGAGGATTTCTGAAAAGTTAATAAGAAAAGGAACTTAGAAGGGCCAGTGGCAGAGAGCCATTATATAGTTACAATGTAGTAATGCAGGATGGTGAAGTTTGCATTCCACAATGAACATTAAACACATAAATGCCTCTACAAAGGTCAGCCACTGCTGACCTAACCTCTGACTCATTCAGTATCAGTTACTTATTCTAATTTTAAAGTTTATTCTACATATCTTCAACATCTGGATAATTACAGAAAAATCCAATCAGACTCTTAGTGTATATGAATTTTTGGAAATAAATGGCTAATCAGCTATTGTTCTTTTAATTTCCCTTCCAGATGGAAAGAATCATAATCTCAAAGATATTCTAAGATTACCCTCATCATTTTAACTTTATCAACTTATCAAAATAATAAAGATGGAAATTATTTTGTGAATAACTTTTTTGTATATTGAATATTATGCATAAAATTATAGAACCATATCATTCTGCTTAAATTACATGGAATTTTAGAATCATTGTGTACATAGGGGATATAAAGCAAGCACTTGGGCTGACTCACATTCTAATGATTATTTTCATTCAATAAAGTCAATAAGTTTCATTGTAGGGTAATAATAATGAGTTCTAGCCTGTGACTAACAATTTGGTGCCTTTTCTTCCTTGGCCTAAAATTTTTAAGGTCAAAAGTCTGTTAATGATGTGTCCTAAAATAGAACTGAGTTTAACATCCAAGGAGCATATGAATCATTCTGATAAAACATAAAAGGACAGCCGGGTGGTGGTGGCACATGCCTTTAATCCCAGCACTAGGGGGGCAGAGCCAGGCAGATCTCTGTGAGTTCAAGGCCAGCCTGGTCTACAGGCACCAAAGTTACACAGAAAAACCCTGTCTCAAAAAAACCAACCAACCAAACAAACAAAAAAAAAACCAATTCCCCAAACCATAAAAGGACATATAATTTTTTTAGGACAGAGGACCTGAGAGAGAGCTTGGGCTGTGCTGGTCTGGCCTCCTTTATTTCTCACACATGCTCTATACTCAGTTTGAAAGCTACAAGTAGAAAAGAGGGAGACCTGGGTAAATCTAAGGAAGAACATTGTCTTGCAGTTATCTTCTTGTGAAGATACCTTCACAATTTCTCCTGTGCAGGCTTCTTCACAACAACAATAAACATGACTTAACTCTTCCACAGTATGAAGAACACATCATGGATTGCATAATTAAGGTTTTATAACTTAATGTTTCTTCATAAATTAGGTAGTCAATTTTGATACATTGGCAAAAATTCTATCTTGTTCAAGTTTGTGTCCTCATTGTCTGCTTAACATGGGAATTAACATGGTAGGCATACAATAAATGCTTCCATTTACTTACTAATAGACAAAATAAGCATAAGTGCTTATGGAATTACAGAATTTATGATCAAATGGAGTTTATTCCATTCTTTATTACATATTTACCCAGAAATGACCATAGCTTAGTACATGTCTATACCTTGTTAATATCTTTGTTTTTACATACTTTTGAAAACTATAAGCTCATTTTTTTTAAAAATACAAAACTACAAAGAACACTTGTTTAATAAATCGGAACTAGAAGACAATTTGAGTGACTGTGTGACATTGACGAGTGACATAGACCAATATACTATCATCTTTGGACTAAAGAGAAATGAGAAGTTAAATACTTAGTTCCAAAAATATTAGCACACAATCACATTGTTTTTGACCCAAGCTTCCTACGATAACCCATGCTATATTTTTAGAAATCACCTTATAATCCTCTTAAGTTATAATGACAGGTCATAATATTTTAATGGAGAGTGAGAGTGAAATGCAAAGCAGAATAGTGTCATATATTAAGTAAAATAACTTTGTAATTAAATATGGAAAATTCATTTTAGCTCAACAAAAGTTTTCTATCTACCTATTGTTATACCTTTATGGCACACATAAAAAAATTAGTTTGGCCTCCGTTATCCTCCTACCCATGTCTCTGGTTTATTTGGGAACATTGAAACACACACACTCTGTTTGCTTCTTTCTTGGTAACATAAATGGAAGTATACGTCTTTTTTCCTACATTTAGGCCTTAGTGTTTGTGTATGTCCCATTTTTAGTGGAGTATATCAATGACCTCTCTCAGCATTAAGAAATGTCTTGGGCTTGGGTTGTATTTTTTTTTTAATACAAGGTACACAACCTTACTGTGATTCTGTGATACAACATTTCTGTCTTAGAGCTATGTGACACATACCTACTGCACTATCATATTTAAGTATTTGAATTTATTTCTCTCACTTTCTCTGACTTTGAAGAATGAAGAGATTACTACCCATGAGTCTTCTCCTGTGTAACCACGGAACAGTGTCACTAATTCTTTGTGGCAGCCGTTTTGTGCCATCAGGCTGCTCCACAACCCTGTGCCATCAGGCAGCTCCACCAAAGGACTGTGATCTTTTGTAAGCTATATTTAGTCAGGATGTTGAATGAGAACTGAAAATGTTCTTTGCACTCTCTAGTGCTCATGAATGCTCTTATAAATGGCTTTGTGGGAAGGTGAGATTTGGAAAAATGAAGAGATATTTTGTGGATAATATCAATAGGACTTGATAACAATGAGATTTAAATAAAAGGAAAAATCAAGACATGGAGGATGGCTTTGTCACCTTGTGTGTAAAACCAGCCAATAAACTGGCCATCTTCTGAGGATATATCAGGATATGAAGCAGGGGAATAGGAAAAAAATACAGAATATTTTAGTGCAGAGACAAAAAGAGAAAACTACTTAGATAAGCTTTCTTGTACTATTGAAAAATATGAAGGGCTTGTTGGGAGCAGGATATTATGATTCTCTGCATCTTTTCTTCTTGTATCATTCAGTAGGCAGAAGACAGAAATTTTATTCATCTAGTCTGGAGATAATGCAAATGAGTAGGCACAAGTTTGAATGGCATTCAAGAAATACTAGAAAGTATTAATAAGTCAGGCAGATATGTTTAGGCGATCAATAGTTTCTTGCAGCACCCACAGGATCAATAACTATACGGAGAGAATAGATATAGCATTGGATAGAGGGAATTGTTGAAGTTCAATATGGGGAAAACAAATGAGTCCATGAACACCACTAGGAGAGCTGAAGCTAAGATGACCCAATAGATCTGTCTGTTTAAGATAAGAGAAAGCTGATGTCTTACACTGGGGAGATATGGACTGTTTCCAACATGAAAGATGTCACCTAGGATGAGTTTATGGCAATGATTCTCCAAATAGGAGCGGTGGCATCTCATGAGTACAAGCAAAGGCAGAGTACTGAGCACACTGTAGACCTACTTAGTGTATGGTATGCCCATTAGGGCAACTCTGTAGAGTTGCCTACTAGATGCTCTGCCATCTAGACTTGCAGTTCTTCCAGCACCTCTAGTAGACATTAAAGTTGGAGGCCCATTGGCTTCAGTATATTTTGAATGAGGATATGATAAAATTCACTGGCTGTAATTCTGCCAAGAGCGCCTCAGTCCCATGAGGGGCAACAAACCACACCACTGGTTTATCAGCAAACAAAAGCAAATGTCTAGACAGAATGCATGGACTTCCACTGTAAGTTAATAAGATTAATGGCAGTTTTAATAGGAAGGACACCAATAAGACTAATATTAATTATAAAAGTGTACTATGAACCATTCTTATCCATTTACTGCCTTGTTCTCTACCTTAAGTATTCATCCCCTCTACAAAATTGAATGTTCTTTAATACCAACAACTCTTCTAAAGTTGAACTATACCTACAATAAATATTCTCAGAGAACAGTTTTATATTGTGCTTAAGCAATGGAGTACCTCACTAGCTCAAACAGGTAACTATAACTCACATTATATTTTTATTATGTACAAGCTGGTAATAATTAAAAGAGGAGTTCTTGAAAGTAAATTAAGTTCTATAATATAGAAATATTAATCTAAAGCCAGTACATCTTTTTTTAGCTGTTTAGCATAGATTCCAGATTTTTGTCAGATTAAAATGCCTAATAACTCATTAAAACATTCAACAGATTGTATAAAACCTTACTTAACTCTCAGTCCACCAGTACTTTTCCAAGGCTGTTGGTTATATACATACACTTTACTGCTGAGCTTCTGTATTTTAAGGCATCATAACATCAGCCTTGGCTAGAGAAAAAGTTACTGCCAATGCAGAGCATATTTAATGTGCAACGAAGTCTGTGTGCTATGAGGTAGGCAATTCAAATGTTTTTCCAGCTTGGGGATGCTAATATTTGGAAACTAGCAGTCCTCCTTGAAAAAAGGACAAAGAATGTGGGGACTTGCCCCACCAGGAACTTAGGTCACCTGTGAAGAGGTGACCTGGAAAGGTAAGTGCGCCGCCCGCCCATTCCCCAGCCTCCCTCTTACCTGGAGATTTATTGATAGGTAGTAAGCCTCTTTTATACCAGAAAACCTCAGATCCCTAGGAGGGGGTGAAGGAACCGACCAATCATTTTAAAGGTCACCCTATTTACAAATTGTTTATGCTCTGACATCATCTCCTGATCTTAGCATCTTATCTCAGCATAAACAACTTGAGCTAACTTCCTTGGGCACCATTTGTCTCTAATCTCCTTACAAACAACCCAAGCTAACTTCCTCTCAGCACCATCCTTGTATCTACTCTCTGTGAACAGCTTAAACTAACTTTCTCTGGCACCATTTGTATCTACTCTCTGTGTAAACAGCTTAAACTAACTTCCTCTGGTACCATTTGTATCTACTCCCTGTGAACAGCTTAAACTAACTTTCTCTGGCACCATTTGTATCTACTCTTAGTAAACAGCTTAAAGTTTAAGCTCTATTTGTCTAACTTCCTCTAGGCACCCTCTTTTGCAGCCCATGTATGCCCCACAAAAGAAGAGACTTACATCACTTTATCTTGTTTATAGGTGACATGAAGAAAAGAAACCAAAACAAAGGAAATATTTCAAGAGCCAGTAAGTTTTATGTGCCTCCTGGAATGAAATACATTTTTTCTGGGAAACAGAAACAAATAGAAACATGTCAAGGTCATTTGAAGGCCCCTGAAGAGGGATATTTAGACTTTTACTTTAGTCACTATTAAAGGATCACCAGTAGCTGTTTAAGAACAAAAAAAACCTCAATAAATCCAGTTCACAATGAAATAAGATGTGGCCCAGACAACAAACAGCAGAGCATTATATTGTAGAAGCATATATAAGTTTACCTGTGATATTCACTTTCTAGGTTTAGTCCTTGTCTTCACACTGGCTAACAATCTTAGATCTTGCAGTTGGACCAACCATTTGTTTCTGATTACTGAGGAGTCAGAGTTCCTCCCGGATGCTGTTATTTATCATGTTGCTGATGCAGAGTAGTGTTGATGGAATACATGTGAAGTAAAATTAGATGGTGTGTTCAGACTCCTCAAGAGATAAGAGAGGAAGATGAACTTAGATGCTTGCAGCAATCTTGGGCTAGTGAGAGTAGCACAGGATTTCCTAAAGGCAACAGAAAATGCTTATGGAATCTTATTTGGTGATACCTACCATAGATATTAGCTGACTATATCTCAGTAGTGTTTTTGTAGTGAACAATTCCAAAGAAATCGTTTCTCTGTGTGTGCTACAAATATTCCCCAAATATATCACTGCAAATAGGAATTAAGCAATATTGATAAATAAGAATTGCATGTTTGTTATGTTCAATGTTATATTTTGAAATATGTATGCAATATTTTGTAGCTCAATACAGTAATTAACACAAACATTGCCTCATATATTTTGAATTTTTCATGTTAAGAATGCTTAAAATCTGTTCAAAATGTAGTATTAAGTATAGTCACCATGCCATGAAGTAGATGGTTGAGCTTATTCCTCATATTTAGTAGAAACTGTATTTTTAATCATTATCTACCAAATATCTACCCTCTCACTCTCAGCCCTGGTTACCTACTCTCTTTTCTGCACTGTGAACTCAACTTTTAGAGATTCTACATATGAGTAAGACCAGAAGAATTTGTCTTTCTGTACCTCCCACTATTTCTCCTTATGTAATGTTTTCATGGATCATTCATGACAAACCAACTTCCTTTTTAGCTTAAATAGTTTTCCAAGGCACAAACATGTATGCATGTGTGGGCGTGCATATGTGCGTGCGCATGTGTTTGTGTGTGTGTGTGTGTGTGTGTGTGTGTGTGTGTGTGTGTTTGATGCTCCTTATACATTTACCCACTAATGAACATTTAGGCTGATCCCACATAACGGTTATTACAAATAATGTTTCAAAGAACACAGGAGTGCATCAGATCACTTGGCCAAAATAATTTATTTCATTTTTGGATGTATGCCCAGGAATAGCATTATTGGATCATATCAAAGTTCTATTTTTACTTTTTGAGAAACTTCTATATTGTTTTCCATAATGACCACATTAATTTGCATTCCCACCAGCAGTGTTCAAAGCTTCCCTTTCTCTACATCCTCACCAGTGCTTTTTATCTTTCCTCGTTTGGATAATAGCCATTCTAATGGGCATGAAGTGATATCTCATTGTGGATTTAATTTGCATTTCCATGATAATTAGCCATAATGAGCATATTTTCATATACATATTGACTATATGTCTTCTTTTGAGAAATCTCTATCCAGGTCCTCAATTTAAAAATCAGATTAATTTCTTTTCTTTTCATGCTATTGAGTTGCTGGCACACCTTGTATATATTTGATATTAACCCCTTATTAGAGTGATCATTTGCAAAGATTTTATCTTATTATTGTTTTCTGTGTTGTGTAGCTTTTCCATTTTATGTAATAATCTCATTCCTTTATTTTTGTTTTTGTTGCTATATTTTTGATACCATATTAAAAAAATCACTGCCTGGACCAATGCCATGTAGATTTCCTTGATATCTTCCTCTAGTAATTTGACAGTTTGGAGTTATACATTTAAGTTTTTAGTGCATTTTGGAATGATTTTTGTATATGAAGTGAAGCAAATGAGTACTTTTAGCCTTCTGATATGGACATACAATTTTACCAACACCATTTTTTAGATATCATTATTTCTTTTTTTGCATGTTCTTGGCACCTTTGTCAGTTAGCCATGAATATGTAAGTTTATTTCTGGCATTTGATATTAAGTTCAGAATGTAAATTTCCTTGACTTCTAAATTTACTTCATTCCTGTTTGCACAGTATCTTGTTTTATTGAACACTCCTTCATGCATCTGTGTCTATTATATGTTGTAGAAAACTTATACAACTGCAAAATACAAAGGTAACATGAAATCTATTGAGTATGGCAGTGAGGTTACAGATTAACTAGTCATTTAACTAGTTAACTATTCTAATCAGGTTGTGTCTCAGGTTATCTACTTGGAGGCAGTGGTACAGATGTTTTTTATGTTGGATAGGATTGTGAATGGAAGATTTCTTGACATCTACTGGGCTACAGTGTGAACCATGAAGTGAGATGCTACCACTGAATGAGATAAACACCGAAGGAAAAGGAGTTGAGAATTAAAAAAAAGAATAAAAGTAACTACTATTAATACCTTTTGAGCTGTGGTAACTACCTTAAAGACTTCTCAGTCACAAAACCTATAATTGTGTTGATTAGCCAACCTTGTTTGAGTTGTGTTTTCCATTGTGTGCAAGCAAAAGCATACTAATAAACACAGTAATCATCTATTTCCAATCTCTCAAATGTAAAACAAAAAAAGCCAAACCCAAGCAATATTCGCACAATGATAAAAACAATTTTTTTTGCTAACTGTGTGCACAATTTGCATATCATAGGAGCATTCGATATTTTATTTTAATTGCTGATCTTATTTCAGAATAGTTGGAGCCACATAGATCCAATGTTAGTGTATTTTTTGAACACTGTCTTTTTTATTTGCTTTTCCATCACTGGTGTCAGATGAAGATACATAATATAATCAAGGTATTATTGAGAAGTCAAGAGGGTTCTTAACATTATGAGGAGAGAATCATCTATAGCAAAAATCCTGTTTCATTCAGCTATTTTCCTCATAGTAATAAGGCACACAAGCAAAATGAAAGATAAATCAGAGAACAAACAGTTTCTTCTATTTCAAAGATTATCTGGAGGTATCAGTTGCCCTTTACTACGTAATTAGAAAGATGTATTACTTGTGGTTAAATTTTTTAGTGAATAAAATGTATGTTTTCATAAATATATTGATTTAATAGCATATAAAAAAACCTCACATGCTTTTATTAGAGGTCAAAACTTACCAGAGTAGCCCTGTCATAAAAATCTCTAAACAATATTTTTATTTTTTGAATTTGACTATATACTATATACAAGTGTGTATACACATTTGTATAATGCTTGTTGATTGAACATTCTTAAGCTCCAGTTTTGATGTACTAAAGGGCTCTATAAGGAACTCACTGTGAATACTGGCAAAGACAGAAATCCTTGGCTCTGAGAGACAAATGAAGTCAACATTAGACTACTGATTAACAGCTTATAGAGATCAAATGGCTTCTGGTTAATGCATTAACATCTTATAAAAAAGGTGTCATACTGGGCATCAGTCATCCTTGAAAAGTACAAAAAGGGGTCACGAATTTCTTCAATGATAATGATCATTAAGTCCACGAACATAACATAGTCATTGGATATCAAGCCACTTATGTCCTGCTCACAAGGATACATATTAGGTTTGGATCCCAGTGCTCCTGATTCCATTCAGAGATGAAAACACATGATATTCTTGCCATCTGTTATGAAGCATCCAATTATTCTACATGCTATTGTTCTGATTATATGCTCAAGAATTCTGATTTCCAAGTCTGCCTGCTTCTGTTTTATGGTCCCCGTCACTGTAATATTACACAGTAAATCAATAAAACAGGCTTCAGTTGTGATTACTACATAGCCAATAGTTTGACTACTGGGAGTCAAGGTGCCTATATTGCCTACTTAATATTTGTTGTTGGTGGGAGGTTTATATTTCTGAATTGACAATAATAGATATATCCTGTGATATATGTACCAATTTCTACCTTATCTGCTAAATGTGTACTAGTCATTCACTTCCTGATATAACTATAGCAAAGTGCTAGTATGATGCCGTGGTGGAAGAGTCTTAGGATTTTTAAAATGAAGATACAGTTCAGAAATCCCTCCTTTATGTAATAATAGGAACCTGCATATAATATTAGAAAGTACTAATCAAAAAACTTTCAGTCAACATGTATTTCCAGGCTGAGGCCATTCTCTCTCTCTAGCTGTCTCTCTTTTCCTCCCTCCCTCTCTCCCTCCCTTCCTTCCTCCCTCCCTGCCTCCCTCCTTCTCTTCCTCATCCCTCCCTCCTATCTCTCTTTGCTTTGGGTGCAGGGGGGCAGGCACGGGTATAAACGTGCTACAATGTGCTTATGAAGGTCAACAGACAGCTAGCAGGAACAGATTCTCTCTTTCTACTGAGTGAACTCCAGATTGAACTCAGGACAGGCTTGGCAGCAGGTGCCTTTACCTGCTGAGTCATCTCCCTGGCCTTCTTTTTCTTCATTTTGCCCATGATGAAGTTCAAACCCAGAGTATGCTAAGCAAGTGCTCTGCCAGTAAGCTCCATTCTTAGTACAAGCATTATTAATGTTTCATCCAAATGTTGATGGTTTGCTGAAAATATTTCAGAACAGCCAATTATCTTTTAAACTGGTTGGGCTTTTTGAATTTAGGATTATTTGCAAAACCTTCTAGACCTGACATCTAAATCATTATTTCTTGACATCTTATTGCATGTAAATGATACTTTAGTAACACATGTTCTTCCTTATTCCCTGTAAGAACTATCTAGAAAAAAAAAAAAGATCCAGGCATAAATTTAACCCAAGCATTATCTCAGGGGTATCATTGCTACTATTTCTCTTTTCACTAGCATGAAAACAAAACCTATATTAGAGAGATGGCTCAGAGGTCAAGAGCACTTACTGATGTTTTTGAGGACATGCATTAGCTTCCAAACACTCCCACCAACTTCCTCTAACTCTAGCTCCAGGGGATGTGATCCAATATTCTGGCCTCTGTGGGCACCCATACACAATGTGGCATCCACACAAACAGATATTCATAATACACATAAATTAAAGAAACAAACAACAGAAATCCACTAACCAATGAACTAACAAACTAATCAACAAACTCGCTAACCAACCAACCAATCCAACCAACCAACCAAACAAACAAAACCAAAAAGAAAAATCTTTGTAGATCTACTGTTTGTTTCCATAATAGCATGGCATTCTAGTTTTATTTCTGTTTCTGTTGATAAAATTTTCTGACAAAAAAAGGCAAATTAATTAGGGGAGAAAGGGTTTATTTGACTTATAATTACAATTTACAGTCTATCATTGAGACAAGTCAATCTGAGAATTCAAGCACCTATTTATATCAAATTTGCAATCAAGATCAGAGAAACAGAGTGAGAAATACGTCTACCCTTTGCTTGATACTATCAGACAGTGTTCTCTCTCTTCCTATCCAGGATCCTATTACCTAGGGAATGGTGTTAACTTCAGTGGGCTGGGTCTTCCTATACAAATTAATATTCATGACCAAGCCTACCCAGACTTCCATACGCCAGGCTGATATAGGCAATTATTTATTAAGACTCTGTTCCTGGGAGCTAGGGAAGTTCCCAGGAATCCACAAGGATGACCCAACCTTAGACTACTAGCAATAATCGAGATGGTGTCTGAACTGGCCTACTCCGGTAATCAGATTAGTGAATACCCTAACTGTCATCATAGAGCCCTCATCCAGTGACTGATGGAAGCAGAGGCAGAGATCCATGGCTGGGTGCCAAGCAGAGCTCCAGGAGTCCAGTCAATGAGAGAGAGGAGGGATGCTATGAGCAAGAGAGATAGAGGTCATGATGGGAAGACGTGCAGAGATGGTCAGCCAAACTAGTGGAAATGCATGAACTGTGGACCAATGGCTGTGGAGTCCCCATGGTGCTGGACTGGGCCTTCTGGATACGTGAGACAGTTGTTTAGATTGAACTGTTTGGGGGGCCCCCAGGCAGTGGGATCGAGATCCGTCCCTGGTGCATGAGCGACCTCTTTGGCGCCCAGTGCCTATGGTGGGACACCTTGCTCAGCCTTGGTGTTCAGCAGGGAGGAGTGGCTTGAACCTGCCTCACCTGAATGTACCCGGCTCTGCTGAATCCCTACAGGAGACCTTGCCTTGAAGGAGGTGGGAACAGGGGGGGGGGGATTAAGGGGGGAGGAATGCTCGGGGGAGCAGAAGGAAGGAAGAGAGGGGAATCTGTGGTTGGTACGTAAAATGAACAGAAAATTTCTTAATAATAATAATAAAAAAATTAAAAAGACTCTGTTCCCAGGTGATTCTATGGTGTTTCAAAATAATAGTTAAGGCTAGTTAGCACAAATTCTTTATCATAATTATTCATATTTTGAAGCAGAAATTGAATTTTACCTTGACCTATCTTAAACATAAGGTCCATGAAATAAAACATAAGGGTGCTTACGTAATGGATAAATGGATGACTGACTTCAACAAAATAGAATTTGGTCTTAAATGAAACCCACTTTCCTTATAGTAGAACTGATCATTTACTTTTCTTTTAATTCATACACTGTGACATATACCTTTAGGGGGCTTTTGAACTCGATTCTTGGACTCTATCTACCTTGTGTTTCCATCTGGCTAGTAAAATACTGGTTTAAAAAAAGATGTAGGGACTGATGGAGAGACTTAAGAAACAGAATCACTCTTCAGAAGAGTGAATGGGCTCACCCAAGTCCAGCTAAGTCTTATATTGGGCAGGTGAATAAACTCATGTTGTTCATTGCTTTGTGACATGAAGTTTTAGATGTGACATTATTGTCATAATATATATGTAATATATCAATGATCATGTATGATCTTATTCTAACAATGGTCCTAGATAAACAAAGTAATGTTGATCATAGACGATATAAAACAATGCTTGAGGTAGCATGAGCTAAAGAAAAACTACTTGATTTTAACCTGATTCATGCCATTTATTAAAACTCTAATCCTTAGTAATAGACTGTACCTTGTATTTTATTATGAGTATCAAATGTGTAAATATACATAAAACACTTAAAGCTGTGCCAAGCATGAAATAAGTGCTAGAGAAATGTTGAGTATTGATTGTATGTACAACATTGCCTTGTTTAATGAGCTTTCTTGTTATAATTTGCATAGCATTATGATTATCTTAGGTTAATGGTTTATCATTATTATTATCTAACATGACTCCTTTGAAATCAGAACTGGGCAGAATCCTAAATTGTAAAGCACATTTAGATAACTAAAGGAAAAATGATAATAGCGATTTTCTGAGATAGTCGTATTATATATTCCAGTGAAATATAAAAAAAATATATATGAACTGAGAAGGTAAAGTTCACTCATCACAAAAGCAGTATCCTAACTCTTAAATCTTAAGGTTGAAATCTTTCTTGTTCACATTCACCTCCTTTCAAAGTTGCCTGCTCAACATTTCCCCAAGGCATATCAACCCTGACATACTGTCAAGTGTTACAGGACTTTGGACTAACCTAAGACCTGCTGTAGTTCTGTAAATTCTGTCTCTTGCCTATGTCCATTCAACTCTTTCATTATATTACTGAGCAACATTGAATAAGTGTTCAGAATGGTTGTACTTCTTACAAACAGTAATCTATTGATAGTAGAGATCTAAAGGAACAATATGAATAGCTTGAACACTGTTAGAATCCAGATCAAACAGCTGTTCAGGCTTCAGTCTTACATCTACCACCATTATAAGGAAATGACAAACCTCCTACTTAAAGTCAGACCATGAATTTCCAACCCAGGGTGTTCAGATTACAAAATGTTATATGACCTTTTGAATGCTCCAAGTAGGGGCCATTTGTAATGAGTTTGCTCTGTCCCACAATTCAGCTCCCAAATTATGACACAGAGATTTCTTAGGAATTTTAAAAGCTTGGCCTATAGCTTAGGCTTGTTCCTAACTAGTTTTTATAACTTAAATAAACCCATTTCTATTAATCTACATCCTGCCATGTGGCTTATGGGTTCCTCCTGCATGTCCTGCTGCCTCCGTGTCCTTTCCTCTTCCTGGAGTTCTCTTTCTGCCTGCAAATACTACCTATACCTCCTGTCTAGGTATTGGACATTCAGCTTTTTATTAGACCAATCACAGCAATACATCTTCAAACAGTGTACAAATATCCCACAGGATTTCCCCCTTTTGTCTAAATAAAAAAGTTTTAACTCTAATACACTAAAATTATATACAATAAGAGCAATTATCAAATAAGAATTACATTTACAATGTCCAGGCTTTTTGTATTTAGCAAATTTGGAGAAAGTACTGTATTATATACCCTATCTTAGTGAATCCAACATTTTGTAACTAAATCACTTTTTCTCATAACTTGTATTACCACCCTAAAATATTTTTTTGCACATCAAAACATCTTTTTAGATAATCAATTTAAGCTTTTATGTTTCTCAACCTTTTACTTTACATTTCTTATGTAAGTTTCTTTTCTGAATTTGGTAACAAGAAAAAATGTAACTATAACTATCTCATCTTCAACTTCATCAGAGAACCAAGAAGAATATATTACCTGAGTAAATATGAAGTACAGAGCAAACAACTTCCAAAACTATAGAAATGACAGAAACAATTGACTGCCTGAACAGTCATTCAGGGTTTTTCTGCAACATTGGGGCATCCATCTTCAGCCAGAGGACTAGAATATCTGACAGAATTTTCTGTGAAGCATGAATTTTTAAGGGTTGTCCTACCTTGCCTTGGTGAAATTCAGCAGTCACTTTCTTTTGTGTCCTGCTTGTCCAATTTGAACAGTATATTATCAGCAATTGAGGCAAGGGCAGTTTCTTGCCCAGTGACTAACTTTTGCCACAAAAATGCAAACTCCATATGGAGGTTCTTCAATGCACATTATCCGTTTTTGAAAATCGATGCTGCCAGAAGCAGATGTGTCTCACTGTCATGAAAAGCTTTAGGTTATTAAAACATCCTAAGTGCCATATTTTGTAGATCTCTGAAGTGTTTTAAGACTACCTGTCTATCTAAAATATAGCTGTGTATGACCTTGAAAATATACCTAATATGACTACAAGTTTGATTATTATAGATAACTAATTACTAACCTGTATTTCTTAATTATCTTAAATAGTTTATAATAATAACTTTCAAGGACTAGAAATTTACATTACATTGTTTAATGAGCTGCACAGGTTAAGTCCCTTAAACAACAGTAGAAATATGTATATATGCTTTCATAATTAAAAAAAGCTAGCTACTAGCTGAAAAAATTAGCCATAAAGGTTTTGGGGGACCCAGTACATATAAAGAGACACAAAAAATAGTAGTGAAGGGCTTAGAGAGATGCTCGGCCTTTTGAATCTAGGAAGGAGAGAGAGAGCAGGTCGCTTCTCTGCCATTTTTCTGATCAATCAGGTTTTTAACTCATATCTGACTCCCAAATTTTTATTAATGAAAGAATAATTAGATAAATGCTTCATCTGCTGCCCCATGTTTGGCACCATATGTAACTAATCTTTCTCTGTCCTGCCAGTCAGCTTCTAAACAATGACATGGAGACTTCTTACTAATTATGAAAGCTCAGCCTAGGCTTGTTCCTAACTAGTTTTTGTAACTTAAATTAACCCATTTCTATTAATCTACAGCCTGCTATGTTGCTTGTGGTTGTTACCTCTCCCCCTTCATGTCCTGCTTCCTCCATGTCTGACTGGCCACTCAGCTTTCTATTACACCAATCACAGCAATATATCTCCAAACTGTGTACAAATGTCCCACAATAGTCATCAAAGGATGACTGGCAATTATTGATAGCTACACATTTCTAAGTCCCAATGGTTGACACACTTACTGAATTTTCCATCTTCCCTTCATATACATTCCCTCAGAGTTATACATTCCTACCCTGGAACACCCCCTCAACTCTGGCTGAGGACTCTGGATACCTTGACTACCTGAAGCCTTCTTCCTTATAGATCTATAAGAAGGTATCTCCACTATACTGTTTGGTGTGAACTCTTATCAGGGCCCTCACCATGCTATCTGTTTAATTCATGATGTTGGGGACTGAACTCCCTTCAGAGCCTTGCCAGTCTGATGTCTATCTGCCTGTGACATTGATAACTCTTAATACATGTCTTATCCCTGTAGACTATATGTCTTCGTGTTCCTCTTTAACCTCATACATGAGACTTTTCAGACACAGTTCTCAGAACCTTGGTTTGCTGTAATTTCAGTAATTAGTAGACTAGAATTAATAGTTGTAAACAGAATTGGTTATGACCTCTATGTATACGAGGATAAGACCATATGTGTGACAAGTGAGGAGATACGTTTGAGACATTTTTTTTTTACTCCTGGTGTTAAGGTATGAATAGATTATAGATTTTTCTTAAGGGTTATCTTTTCCTGAGGGTGCCTTGGAGAGATGAGAACAAAAGAATATGCTATTAGATATAATTTTGGCCTCTGGGGAAGTTGTTCTAGCTCAAAAGATTATGAACAGCTCTACAAATTTCGGAAGACAGTCTGCATATAATGTAACTCAGGGGACATAAGGACTGAGAATAATTTTTCTGGAGCAGAACTGAAATAATAATGCCCTACTAATGCTGTGATGGTCACTCATAAAGTTAAGGATCATCCTTAGAGATGCAGGAGTAAAAGTTGTCTATGTAAGATACATTCTAAGGGCTTGTAAGCTTTCTGAAAAGTAGTTGATAATAGTAGTAATAGCTAAGAAAAGAGACCTGCTTATGATGTTTTTCACTTTCATTGTGTGTATTAGCGTGTATATGTGTGTGTGTGTGTGTGTGTGTGTGTGTGTGTGTGTGTGCGCATGCACTGTGTTATGTGTGCAGGTGTGTGTGCTGTGACATGTATATGGAAGACAGAGAACAATCGGAATTGATTCTATCTTTCCACTGTGGGATTCAGGGATCAGAATCAGATTATCAGGCCTATGGAGCAAATGTGTTTATTTATTGGCCATTTTGCTTGTCCTAAAATAGTTTGTAAATACTTGAAAGGTGGTTAAATGTGGTCGTCCTTCTGAAGACCACCCTTCAAAATGGTAAAAAATGAAGCAATAGAGCAGGTCACAGATGACGACTTTTCTCTGTAGGCCTACATGGGGAAGAGTTCCTTGGAAGGATCAGTTAGTTCATTAATCTCCTTTGAGCCTTCTCCTATTACCCACAAGGCTTTGCATGGAATGCTCCTTTTGGGGGGCTGGAAATTTCTGAGCTCTATTTATATCAAAAGGGACATCAAGAACCATAACACTTACTAAAAATGAAATTCTACGACAACCAGCATGGGAAGCTTGCAACTGTAAGTGAGCCTCTTAAGGCAAGTCACGCACATAAGAGAGAAGACAGGGAGATGCCCAAGCAGCTTATGATCGAATGAGAAAGGGGGCAGACTGAGAACGGCAGGCGATAAAACCTCAAAAGACTCACAAAGAGAAATCTTTGGCTTAGCTCTCTAGAAGCCAAGAGACAGGGGAAAATAATAGCAGCTGCTGTAGGTGGACAAGGACATTGCCAAACTCAGAGACTGGTACTGGTCAGGATGTCTGTGCCTCTGAGCAGCAGGGTGAGAGCCACATGAACCCGGAGTTTGCAAAGTCTCTGGGTTATGCATCACACTTGGCAGCTGTATTTGATGCTCTCCTTGTCAACAGTGTCATTGTTCAATATAAAGGGCAAGGACGTAAAGAGCAGCAGAGACGTCTTAAATATTAAGGTTATACAAATGACACCCTCAACATGAGATTACAGCCATAAACATTTCAGAAAAGGTTGTTTAAATGCTCTATGTATCTGCTATTTTTATATAAGCTGACACCTCCATGGAGGCCTTGGGAAAACGGAAAATCATACTTAAACTAGCCACCCTCTCTATTCTGGTGCTCTATTATCTTGCTGCTGCTATTCCCACAGAGCAGAGAGAAGGAACATGGGGGGCAGGTCGTGTATGATGGGCTAGAAAGGGTGCTTAAGGGCAGCAAATATGGATACCTTCCTTTTCTAAATCAGATCCCTCTTAAATGTTCAGGGAGTTCTCCCTGCTTCTCTCACAGTGTTTAATCTCTACTCCCGTGAAACAAGAAACAGTGTCCTTATTTTACTGTGAAACTACTTTAATGGCAGAGATGAATCTGGATATGGTGGAAGGTGACACAAACCCAGAATTGTTATTCAATCACAGTTCTATTTTCTCCCTATGATGATTTCATTTGTCAGAGTAGTTTTAATGCAGAGCTTGTGATCAGTATCCCTCCCCCCCTTAAACAATTGGCACTGCCATCTGTGTCACCTGAGGCTTCTTTTTTTCCAATTATTATGCATTGTAGCTTCGTGTAATGTGACACAATGAAAACATAAATAATTCCAGTCCTGTTTTGCCTGGAGAAAAATCTCCAGACAGTTACATGGTGCCAGCATACCGATTCCAGAGCAGGTGAGGTGATGTAATAGTTTTTTTCCTAAGACATGCCTTTTTTTTTTTTTTTATTCATCTGCTCTTTAAAATTCTTTGTTTAGTCTGATTAGCGATCTACTTCAGAGGCATTTTCTAGGGCATAGACCTGTGTGCCTGCGAACAACCCACTGTGCTGATGAAGCATCCTTCACCTAGGCTGAGCTGCTGGAGTTCAGAACAACCCTAGGGCATTTTTGTTTTCTGTTTCATACCTCGTTTGTTCTTTCCCTTTGTTCTCTTGCATTCAGAGGAAGGTGTGTGCGAATGCCAAGTTGTTAGAAGTGTACCCAGCAGGAGGAGACTATGAGCTGTTTGGATTCTTTAGAACACGTCTTGCTTATTTGCCTAGTGCATTATATTACGATTAGAGAGTGGCCTCTTCATAGGTCTGCTGCTCAAGTCATTTATTTTAGCTAGAGATGTGCAGCTCCTTTAAAAACATATGCACCTTGAGTGTTCACTCCAGCCTTCTATTATTAGCTACTAGTCTTCTCTCTGCAAGGCCAGGAGAAATGGATGTTGTCTATTCTTTCTGGAATAAAGCTGTCTACCAGGAAACCATACACATTGGTGAATAATTGAAATGTTATGTCTGGAAGATGCTGGACTTCAATAGTTGAATTCTTCTCTCTGCTGTTTTTCTAGATGAGACACTCCATACCCTAGAAGAGAATGCTAAACTAAGTACTAATGGTTAAGATTACTGGATGAATTTTCAGTGTAGAGCAGAGTGATAATTGAAACAAAAATTTTTTTAAGAATTTGAATTGGGGATCCAGGTTCACATTTAGCTTGTGGGTTCTTGAAACATTCAAGTTGGCTGCTTTTGATCAATTATTCTTGTTTCTGCGTCTTTTTGCTCTCATTGAGCAGTCTTCTGAGATGGTGATAGGAAGGTGATGCCTTTCACAGTGTTTCTGTATACAAAGTGTCATTCCCACAATCCATTCCTCCTCTGAACCTTCTCCTTTCAGATTTGCTGAACCTCATAAGCAGCAAGACTGAAGATAAAACATCACCTAACAGCAGGAACTTCAGTTTTCTACATATTTATTGCTCTAAGGATTGCTTGGTTATGTTTTTCTTAATCGACCACTGATGTTCCTGTTTGCTCCATTGATTTGTAATTGCCCCAATTGATTCCAAGACATGATCCTAACTCAGAGTCATGCCAGATGTAGGCATTGTTAGGCATTTAGATGGAATGTCCCTCACCCCCAAAGCTTCCTGTGTATAACTTTGACATGAGTAATCCAAAAATCCTACTTGCAAAACCTCTTTGATTACTTAGTTATATTTTTGATATTTTATATTACCAATTGACTTCTATCCAGGACAGGTTATATTTCATCACGATGAGGTTGCATAGGTTTGTAGGATAAGAAATGACTCCTCTCATGATTTCTATTCTTACCTTATCAGACTCGTTCTCTGGAAACTATGCAAATTATAATTGTCAGACATTCTGTTTGGAAACCATTCCTTCCTTTCTCTCCATTCTTCACATTAATACATTATCATGCGGTGAGTTGACTGGTTGACATTGCTAATATATCCTACTGTCTTTCCAAGTCTGTCCAAAATTGCAGTACTTGGGGGAAAGTAGTCTATTGAAAGAAGACTGGGTTAAAATAAAGTTCTGGTTAATAGAGAAAGAAGAGTAATTCAGAATTCTCAATCAAGTCTTGTTACTTCATTAATAAAGCACAACATTTTCCTAGAGTTTATTCTTGATACTATTTTAAATGTCTATCTATCTATCTATCTATCAATCATCTATCTATCTAACAATCCATCCACCTATCTATCTATGTATCTATCATCTATCAATCACCTATGTATTTATTATTGTCTTTCTTTTACATTGTGCTCAACGATCATCTCAAGTTAGTTGCAGATAATAATGATGATTAAACTGTAAACTGTCTTCTATTTGGAGTCACTGTATAGTGTCTTATGATTGGATAGTGATTTAAAGTTTTCAAAGTTATACTACATTCAATACTTTATTGCCAACAATTATATATAAGACTAGAGAATCTGAATAGGAATGTTCTTGCTAGTGTGTAACAAATCTTAGATTCAAAGGTGAGGTAAAAAGAGGAATGCCATGGGTAGTTATTCTAGTGGGAGAGTGAGTCCAAGGCTCATGTAATGCAGAGCACAGCTGAACATGTAGTGACTTAGATGTCAGAACAATATGCCTATTTTGAATTGTATTTATCAGTTTCTTCCTTGCTATAGACTGCCATTGTTTGTCATTGATTGTTATCAACAGAAACTTCTTTCCTGTCATATATCAGCTTTGGCAGTTTGAAAGCATCTGACTTTTTCCTGGTTTACAGATCCCAGAGAAGGGTTTGGTAGAAGATAGGTCAGGATCCTGTCTCTGTAGCTGCCACAAGTGTGGCTAGATGCTGCTCCCATGCTCACGGCAGATCGCTTCCTGGAAAGGCGTTTAGACAACAGTCACAGACTGGGTATTATGTCAATACAGTCTTATGGATGAGAAAGCTGGAATTAAGGGTAATCAGGTAATTTTTCCAACTGATTTCTTGCAAATGACAGGCCCAAAACTTTAGCTAAGATTTGTGGTGTGTCTTTTTCATTTTCATTCTACAGATTTTACTTTTCAAACTGTGTTATTTACAGCTTTTAGCTAAGTGTCTTCATATAATGATTTAATGGCACTTTTATGAAAATGTTTATTTTATGAGTACTTTGTTACCCAGAAAATGGCCTATGAAAGAGCAATGGAAAACAGAGAAAAATAGAAAAGTTAGTACCCTTAGTGCTATTAATGTATACTTATTATATCAATTATTCTGGACATCCTGGCAGTACTGGGACAAACTGTCTATGTTTTCCACTGAAAGAACATTAGGCAGTAATCTTATGTTTTAAAGATAAATCTCTTTGATATTTCATATCTTAAATTTTGACCTGCTTTCCATAAGGTTCTAAAAATTCCTAAAGCTCTGTCAATCACTCTGTGTCAACAGCATTCTTCTGAACACAAACATCTGGATACGTGATCTGGTGGAAATGCCTTCTGAGTTTACATACATAATTCCTTCCATTCAGCACCATGATAAGCTTTCTTTATATATCTAGAATGATTGAAAAGTGCAAATAGTTCCCTCTAATTGTCATTCTGTTCTTTGGTATCGTGAAAAATGAGAGACTAATAGAAAAAAACAAAACAAAACAAAACAAAACATGAATCAGAAGGTTGACCTGACACTTTTCAAGACTTCTTAGGATTTTAATAAAACCATATTCAGTCTGATTAGGGACTAGTAGCTTATGTAAAGCATAAGGTCAGGGTGGATTTCAGGTGTGAGTGGACCCACCTGTTAAGTGGATTATCCCATCTGCCAAGATTCCTCACTCTTCACCAGCCAGGGACTCTAATGAACTGAATTCTCAAGCAGGTTCCCCATGCTGCAGGCTTTTAGGAGCCCCTAGTGGAAACCATCTGCATTTTTGATCACATAACATTAAGAGAAATTTTGTGGTCATTTGAAAAGCATTTATAGAGAAAATTTTCAAGGTTTTGTGTTGACAAAGGGAAGCTTATTGCTTAAGAAGAATGCGATAGCGAGTTGTGTGTTTTCTGAAAGGTCATCCAGCTGAGTGAGGAGAGCCGAGCCCCGGGCATGGCTTCACCTTTCTACCTCATTTCACTTTAATATGCACAATTTAATCAAAATATCTTTTAAGAGCTACAAAAGTAATCTCCACATTGGTGTGTTTTGGAGGATATGTATATATGTATATATATATATATATATATATATATATATATATATATATATATATATATACACACACACAAAAATACTTCCCCAAATAAATTGCTTTACTTATAATTGCAAATGAAGGGAAATCTTATCATGTTGAGTTTCCTTTACTTTATGCTCATAGTTCTTTGTATTGAAGTTCCTTGACTTAGACTCACCATTCTATTATTCTAAGTAGAAATTAATGTGCTTCGATTTTGTATATATATATATATCATACACATGCAATATGTATTGCACTTTCGACATATTTTAAAGATTTAATAGTTAATATTTGAATAAACAATAATTAAAAACTAGAACTTATTTTAATCCTAAAATGACTCTTTCCAAGATATATTGACAAGAACAAGGATTATTAATTAAGATTCTCTTGATTTTTGTCTTCAGAAACGCGTTAAATGAGCTTAACTAAGCTGGCAACTTAATGAATTGCTTTGAGAAAGTCTTACAAATGGAAAGGAATAAATGCTCAGCTTGAAAAAACAAAAACAAAACTAAACAGAAAACCTGAAGCTCAGTGGTAGAGAGAGGGTTCAGTACCCAACACCGCAACCAAACCACAACGAAGTTGGAGAGCAGGAATACAGTTCTCTTGGAACCCTGCTCACCACTGAGGTATTTACAAGCGCCTCCCTTCTCCCATCCAGCCTTTCCTTTGCTCCCCTCTTCTCCCATACACTTTCCGAGTCCTCACAGTATAAAACCTGAAGCTGCAGAGACAGGAACAGCAACTACCAGGAGGAGGCAAACAGCAAAGGCAAGCCAGCAAACAGAAGCCTTTCCTAAGACCTACAGGTCTCCAACTGAAGTTGCCACTAACTCTGGGGACAGTCTTCTTTTCTCAGTCAAGCTTTCCTGTCAAATACCTTTACAGGTCCTTCCAGAGGCGCATCTCCTACTTGATAACAGGCAACAAGTTGGCAACTAAGAACACCACAGGGTCTGGCCCAGAGATCTCAAGTTGGAATTTGAATTATGATGAAGTTGCAACATTTACTGGGGGCTTGTGAAAACTGTGTCAGATGCTCAATTGAGATCAGTGTCCATCCCATTAATATTATTCTCATAACTATAATATATTGGAAAGAGAAATAGGATTCTACTCTATTTAATACATTCAATAACAGATATTCTCAAGTCCAGTGCTACCTTTAGGTTATTGTTCAAGCATTCATTGAATATTTAATATCTTTATGTTATCTATACCCGCTTTTCTTATTTTGACATTATTATTAATATGCAGACAAAATGGACCTGTCAAATTAAATAATACTTGCTTATATAATTCTAAAAACAAATGAAAATGCTTTTCAACTTAAGGGACAGTTATGGCTATGGAATTAGACATGTAAAAATCTTATAAACACATATGCAGGCTGGCAGGATGGCTCAATGGATAAAAGCACTTTCCACACATGCTTGACAATCTGAGTTCAATCCCACATAAAAGTAGAAGAGCAAGAATTGACACCTGTCCTATGCCCTCCACAGGAACTCTTTGACCTACCGCATAACCATACATGTTCAATAATAAATAAAATCAGAATTCAATAATTGTATTAGTTTATTTATGACCATTTATGTTTATTTTTAAATATGTTTTAATTGAAATGTATTTATATCACTTTCACTCTTGTCTTTCCTCCCTGCAGCTCCTCCCAAGTACCCCCCTCCAACTCTTCCCATGTCCTCCTACCTCTCAAACTGATAGCCTCTTTTTCTTTGATTATTGTAACAAATATATTATATACATTTGTATCTGAACTATTATTATATTTGTATATTATATATGCATATATATGTACATACAATTTGCTGAGTCCATTTTTGATGTTGGTACGCATATGGAATCAAGACTGACCACTTTGGACAACAAACAAGGCAGCTCATCTTTTGGAGAAGCTAATTCTCCTTCCAACAGTCATTAACTGCCTATATCTCTTTGTTTAGGGGTAGGATCAAAGAATAATTTTCCCTTTCCAGGTTCATATGTTCATTGGCAATGCCTTTGTTTTAATCTTGTTTATGCAGCCATTTTCTAGGAAGGTCTGTTTCACCAGAGACTTCCTGGTATTCTAGCTTTTACTTTTCTGTCCCTCCACAATGTTTCCTGAGTCATAGATGTAGGACCCATGGTGTAGATGTATCCACTGGGGTTGGGCTCCTCATGGTCTTTCGACTTCTGCATTGTGTCCAGTTGTGGTTTCTGTGGTGATATTGTTTTCCCTAAAATATTGTGCACCCTAATAAACTTATCTGGGGGTCAGAGAACAGAACAGCCACTAGATAGACATAGAGGGCAGAAAATGGTGGCACACACCTTTAATCCTATCATTTCAGAGGCAGAGATCCATCCGTATCTCTGTGAGTTCAAAGCCACACTGGAAACAGCCAGGCATGGTGACTCACGCCTTTAGTCCCAGGAAGTGATGGCAGAAAGCAGAAAGGTATATAAGGTGTGAAAACCAGAAACTAGAGCTGGCTAAGCTTTTAGGCTTTCGAGTAGCAGTTCAGCTGAGATCCATTCGGATGAGGACTGAGAGACTTCCAGTCTGAGGAAACAGGATCAGCTGAGGAACTGGCCAGCTGAGGTGGCTGTGGCTTGTTCTGTTTCTCTGATCTTCCAGCATTCACCCCAACAGCTGGCATCAGGTTTGATTTTATTAATAAGACCATTTAAGACTCATAGTACAGGTTTCCTCTGATAATCTACATTTTCTGCAAAGAGAGCTTCTTTTTTATTGAAAATTTTTTCATACAATATTATTCTGATAACCATTTTCCCTCTCCCAACACCCACAAATACTTCCTGCCTCCACACCCACCAGATCCCAGGCCTGCCCTTCCTTTCTTTCTCTCTGTAGAAAGCAAGCATCTCTCTGGCTCCTCTAATCTTTTCATCTCCTATTTTGCATAGCTCCTTGAGCCCCCAAGGGGAGGGCCTTGATGAAGACATCCCGACTGGGTGTAAGCACTCCAAAACCAGGAGAGGCTTTTCAGATGAGGTATAAAAGCTACATTCATCTGTGAGTCTAAGGATGAGATGTAGAAAGTATTAAAGACTTGTACTGATCTAGCAACATTTTGGTAGTAGATTCTTTTCTAACCCCAATGACTTCAGTAAGCCTGGGAAGCAGGGTAGGGTTTTCAGTGCCAGGTCTGACTTACCTCTTGGCGAGTAGGCCTTAAGTCCAATAGACAGTCATTGGCTACTCCCCAGAGGTGAGTTTCACTTATTGTACTTTTATAGATAGGACATCTCGCCTGTCTAGTCATTGTTGGTGTTCATAGATGTGGCAGCTGCTTGGTACTATTTAACTACTTCCCTCCATTGGCAGCCTGTATAGCATTTTCTGGTACCACGGAGGATACGCCACAAAAGACAAATACCACATATTCTCCCTTGTCTGCAGTGCCTAAGCCCAAATCCTCAGATGTGAGTATACAGCGTGGCCTAACCACAGAAAGAAGGAAAATGTAAACGGACCACAGGTGGTAGAGGTAGGGTCATGGACTAACCATAGAAATGAGGAAAGAGTAAAAGGACCACAGGGGATGAAGATGGGGGCATGGTTTGGGTCTGAGAGGGCAATAGCAGAATACAGATGATATGAAGTGGGAAATGGGAAAAACCGGAATGGGCTCCAACCAGGGAGGAGAGAGGAAGGTCAATGTAGACAAATAACAAAAGTTTGCTTGATAAAGCCTTAAGGGACCATATTATTTTATTTTATTTTATAATTCAATTTAATTTTACATATCAGCCATGGATTCCCTTCCCTCTAGCCCACCCCCCATTCCCATCTCCCCTGAGGATTGATTTCAACCTTGTAGATTCAGTCCAGGCAGGTAAGGGACCATATTATATTTACCTGAAATTTTACACAACATGTGCGCACCCACCCTTTAAGCTACTATAATTGCTCTCCACAGGAACCATATACTAATAAAATGCTCACAACCAGCATAAGGCACTTTCTTTCTCATGGTTCTTCCAAGTGACTCTCAAAACAATATAGACTATGGATGAGTCCTCGATGGCCTCCCAGGTATGGAGGGGCCTTCTACTGCTGAAGATACCACACATGTAGGACACAGGCCTTGGATGATGTGAGCTGGTTAGGAGCTGAAGAAAACATGTTTGTGCAACCAAATGTTCTTTGGAGGTTGTTCATGTTGGATATTGATCTGTGAAAGGCATTTGAAGGGGATTCTTATCATATGTGCATGAATACACACACACACACACACACACACACACACACACACACACACACACACACACACCCCTACTCCTTTAAATTTCTCAAAGGATTTTTTTGTAATTACCCTTGGAGATCGCTTAAATCCTTTAACAAAAGCTGGTGCTAATCTTTATAATTAAAGAGACTCACTGATTTTTAAGAAGTCGGTTCCAATCACCTTTCATGTAAAACTTTTCCAGGCCATCTAGTGTACCAAAGAGGCGCTGATGGAGGGCACTGGGGCACCATCTTGTCACAATTAGGCAAACACAAAGAAAAAGATTAAATTCTAGAAAAAAAATACAATTCACTTTTTTTCTTCATTGTTCCATAAAAGCACAGATACAATTGAGTAGCTTATTACACTGGAATCATTTCACTAGGTGGATTAAACAGCATCAGTAAGAAACTGAGAATTTAAGCCAGCCATAAAATTTGCTAAAGTTCGCCATCTAGAGGTCTATGAGAGTATATTTTGGAAAGTACTTTCAGATTGATTTTCTATAAAGTGCAGATTATTGTTGTTTATTAAATAAAATGGAGGCTGAGGTAAAGGGAGAATACTCCACTTATTACTGAATGTACATATGGCACTTTCAATTTTGAGCATTTAATTTTAAGTGCAGGCAAGGTTGTTTCTCGTTTTCTGTAGACAGCCATTTTGATTGCTACATTGTCAGGAATCTTTTAGGCAAGCTGGTTTACAAATTTCTCCACACTGTATGAGAGACAGAAAAACAATACATTAGAGACTGGTAAATGTACCATGATGCTTTTAATGATTAACAATTTTTGGACTATCAAGACTGACAGTCAGGGTTATTTGCATTCCTGGTGAGTACTGCAGATGTTCATGTTAAAGAAGTGTGGGGCTATGGGAAGAAAACTATCCTGAGGAGTAAAGAAAAGGGCATTATTCTATAAGTCAGTGCTGAGGCCTCATTTCATAACACACACACACACACACACACACACACACACACACACAAAATCACACACATCACACACACAGACACAGTCTTCTGTATTCATGGGGACCACACAGACCTGTCATTTTAATATTTTAATAAGGAACTGTAATATAAATCTCTGTCCTGATCCTTGCTACAGCTGGTGACACAGTCCAAGTATTTATCAAGAACACAACTGTGTTTCCATGAGTATTTCACACATGTCTGCTCACTACTGCTAAAACAGAGGATAATGAGCTTTGAAATGTAGGTGATAGGATTACAACAGAGCCTACTCATAATGAAAACTTCCTAATCAGCTCAATTGAAGGTTATAGATCTTAAGGGCTCACTAAGTCACAAGATGATGGGTGTGGCAGCAAGAGAGACACATGTGAGGTGGCTACCACTGGGAATGTATTCATTTGTCAGGAAGATGTGGTGGGTATACCAAATGACCTGAGTAAATGTGCTCCATGTTAATAGCAGTGGAAAATAACGAAAAGGGTTATTTTTATTTATTATTATTGTTATTATTATTATTACTACTTATTTGCCAGACCATAGCCAAATCAACCTGCTTCTTTCATGTAAAAGGAGCCTCATGTTTACTTTGAAACCTAGAGTTACGAGCCACATTTCAGGGAGGGCATCACCTTGTTAAATGGATGCATTTACATATGATTTCAGGTTTCAGAATTCTGATGCAAGGGAAAGTGTTTCTTAGAGATGAGGAATTGCTGTAATATAAAAATGACCCCATTGAGTAGAGATAATATGCACCTCTGTAATTAAGATCCCTGTGTTATGGTATAATTACTTGCTGTCCTTACACTGACCTCCAAGAAAAGAGTGTCTAAATATTACAATGTAATTTTAGCATTTGTCTTTTGAAGTGTGTTCCTCCTGCGAAAGGCACTGCATCTGTGGATAATATATCCACAGCAGGTCACTGACAAATGTGGTGCCAGCAGCAGTGAAGTTCCTTCTCTTCATTTCACAGACCTCATATCTTGAAATCGACTTAAAGACAGTAATAAGGTTGAAGAGATAGCTCAATCTCCGCTTTCATCAGTGCTTGGGGACTACGTGAACCGTGGTTACTCCAGGCTGTTTGTTCATTAGGTACCATTCACAGCCCACTAACTATAGCAAACCTATTATGTTAACAGTACCAAGATCTGTGGGTGAGCAAAGCTGCATGGGAGCGCTGCCCAGGGAAGGATACTCCTGGAAACTAAAGCTCTCTTCTATGCTTCAAGCAGGAAGATAATCATTGGGACAGTTCCTATTTAATGGGAGGTTGATAAGCCTCCAAGGGATCTTTGTAACTACGAAGATACATCTCACCTCCTTGACTGTGAGTGTATATTCACACATGTCCATGTACCCATGTTTGTTAAATGGAATGGTACACTGTTCTGTCTTCCATAACCGAACTTATGTTTTAACCACGTATCATATATTCAAACTGTTGTCTCAGCAAGGTATGGTGGATTGATTGAATGAAAGAAAATGTGCTCCAGGGAGTGGCACAATTAGGCATGGCATTGTTGGAGTAGGTAGGGTCTTGTTGGAGGAAGTGTGTCACTGTGGAGGCAGACTTAGAGGTCCCATATGCTCAAGGCATGTCCAGTTTCTGAGACCCTTCATGTTGCGTGTGCAAGATGTAAGGACTCTCAGCTCCTGCTCTAATACCAGGTCTGCCTGCACACCACTATGTCACATCATAATGATAATGGACTGAATCTCTGAAAATGTAAGCCACCCCAATTAAATGATTTTCTCTTATAAGAGTTGCTGTGGTCACGGTGTCTCTTCATAGCAAAATAAAACCCTACTAAGACACAAGGAAAAATAATTTGTTTTCTTTTGGAAATAGGTTACACTCATGTGCTAATGTATCTCATGCATTGAGATACTCAAAATATTTTTGTCAGTCTAGCAAAGACATTAACAGAATGCTTCTAGAACCGTACCATTTTGTTCATGTCCTGGATGCCCTGCTTGCCACATGTTGCAACTTGAGGGCATTCTCTAAAACATGTCTATATGACAGTTATTTATGGTAGAAATAAGGATGCTATTTATATCTTCACTGTAGTGTGGTGAGGAAAGAAGGACTGACTTAATAAGAAGTTGGCCATGTTCACTATTAGAGTGGTGTTTAGTCAAAGCACTCTGCCTTCAAACCTGCCAGGGTAGTGTATTTCCCCATGCCAGTAGAGACTCTGTTACTCTTTTTGATGAAAGAATGCTCTGTATAAATGAACGGTTACATTTTATAAGAAGTTCTTGAGGCCTTTCAGAGGTGAGCGACATTTTAAAACACACCATTTCTTACAGTCCTGAAGAGATTCTCTTAGATGCAGTGCACATGACTGAAAAGCCATGAAAGGTGGCATCGTCTTTGAACTACGGCTTCAGCATCACGCCTGTTACAATGGTAGGTCTGTCCCTTACACAGTTATTTTGGTCTTTTCTCAACTGTAACTAAGGAGAGTTTAATTGCTTTAATTAGGGGTGGTGTGAAGATTGGCTGATAATATAATTAAATCATACAGGTAAGAGTCAATAATTAGTATTTTTGTTTCCTTTTTAATGAGACAAAAGACAGAAGGCAGGAAGTGGCCAGGTGTCACTCCCATACTTCTACACAGTTGTCGGACTCTGTTTTCCTCCATCTTTATCTGTAGAAATCATTCCTCACTGCCCTTATCACCTTCGTTTCTGCTAAATTCTCTTTTGTTCCTGGGTTATATATCCTCATTTCATCTATTCTCATCTCCTTACAATTTTCCACTAAATCCAAAGCATTAACAGGTTTTTGTTTAAAGTATCTTTTAAGTTTAATAAAACAATGTTCATTTAATAAGTAATATAGTAAGATAATGTGAATAGTATCTATTATTCTGAATAAGTAGAAGAAATATGTATCATCTATCTATCTTTCTATCTATCTATCTATCTATCTATCTATCTATCTATCTATCTATCTACTATCTATCTTTTTTGTATTTATGTGATTTTTGTCCACTACTGATTATTTTAATACTTTTTTTTGTCTTGTTTTTTTTGAGACAGGGTTTCTCCAAGTTGTTTTGGTGCCTGTCCTGGATCTCGCTCTGCAGACAAGGCTGGTTTGGAACTCACAGAGATCCGCCTCCCAGGGCTGGGAGTGCTGGGATTAAAGGCGTATGCCACTACCACCCAGTTTACTTTAATACTTTTAAACCAGGAAATGACAGTATTTCTGTAAAATGCCAGATACTAATGTTTTAATACTGTAGGTTTTGTGGAAATGATGTTATTTTTTCTGAGGATATATGAGTAAAGGTCTGTTTACTTATAGTCAGGGCACCAACAGACAGATGTGAGGTTTCTGCTCAACAACTTTGTTGCAGTTACTCACAGCGGCATGCATGGGTGACTCAAATGCAGCTTCCCCATCTACAAGTCCCTGAGGAAACTAACCATCACTGAAATGTACCACCCACAGTATGGACAACTGGCCAAAAGCTGTACCAATGAAGAGTTTTGTGGGTCAGTTTGGGAAGTTATACCAACAGACATATAACCCAGTAAGTTATCTTTTCTATAATCCCAAGGAAGAGGTGGACTGGTATGTAGCTAGAGTTTTCCTGCCTGGCCCACGGTCAGGGCAAATCTCTCTCACCCGCCAGTCCCACAGCCACTCAGACCCGATCAAGTAAACATAGAGACTTATATTAGTTACAAACTGTATGGCATTGACAGGCTTCTTGCTAACTGTTCTTATATCTTAAATTAATCCATTTCCATTAATCTATACCTTGCCACATGGCTCATGGCTTACCGGGATCTTCCCATGAGGCTTGTCATGATGGCAGCTGGCAATGTCTCTCTCTCCGCCTTCCACTTCCCAGAATTCTTCTCCTTGTCCTGCCTATACTTCCTGCCTAGCCAATGGCCAATCAGTGATTTATTTACTGACCAATCAGCAACACATTTGACATACAGACCATCCCACAGCACTTCCCCTTTTCTTTTCTTAAAAAGGAAGGTTTTAACCTTTACATATCTCCAAAGTCAGCTTGGTATATTTGGGAATTTGGGTGTAGTTTCTCTTATTACTTCCTGCTGGAGGGGGGCACTGTATCTTATAGGGATACAAAGAAAATTTTAGAATTATGGAATAGTCCATGAGGGTATGTCGTCTGAGCCAGTTGCCTTGAAACCATTCTGGATGTTGGATCATCAGGGCCATGGTGTCATCGGAGACCTTTCAGGGGGTCTTGGCTGGTCAAACCTGATGTATCTTAATCTTGAACAAATCCATAGCCTCTGGCTTTCTGTGGAAACAAAATCAGAGCCTCCTTTCCAAAGCAATATATCCTTACATCCAAATTTTGAAGTCAAGGTACCTTTAAAATATACATTTTGGCATAACTCAACAGCTTTTGTAATCAAATGTTTTTCTTTAGTTACAAATATTAAAGAGAACATAATCCAGATTCTCTGTGTGGTAGCCATCTTTACGTGGCTTATTTTTTTTATATTATCTTGAGCCTATTGCTTTAAACTGCAGCCTTCTAAGCCTGAAACGGCGCTGGCGCTATGGCTGCTGGCTCCGACCATTTCAGCTTCCCAACATGGAGGTGGTTTTCCACCAGCTCTGGGAACCATCAACTCTCAGAAATAGTGGGTCTATGCTTCTATCAAAGCAGCATGTAGCCCAGAAACCTCTTTTTTTTTTTTTGTACTAGCAAAGGCTAAATCCATCATACAGCTTAATGTGCTACTTGCAGAGGCCTAATTCCCGCCATATTGCAGGTCGAGCATACATGCCAGGAACCCGCCATAGTAGCTCAAACATGCAGGCTGCCATTAACTTGAAAGAGACAACTAGGAACTGTTTTCAGCTCCGTTTTAGAATCTTTTTACTCAGGTTTTAGGTGGAAACTCTTGCCCCACGTTGGGCGCCATTTGTAGCTAGAGTTTTCCTGCCTGGCCCACGGTCAGGGCAAATCTCTCTCACCCGCCAGTCCCACAGCCACTCAGACCCGATCAAGTAAACATAGAGACTTATATTAGTTACAAACTGTATGGCATTGACAGGCTTCTTGCTAACTGTTCTTATATCTTAAATTAATCCATTTCCATTAATCTATACCTTGCCACATGGCTCATGGCTTACCGGGATCTTCCCATGAGGCTTGTCATGATGGCGGCTGGCAATGTCTCTCTCTCCGCCTTCCACTTCCCAGAATTCTTCTCCTTGTCCTGCCTATACTTCCTGCCTAGCCAATGGCCAATCAGTGATTTATTTACTGACCAATCAGCAACACACTTGACATACAGACCATCCCACAGCACTGGTAAGCCATAGCCTGTTCTTCCCAAAAGAATTCTAGCATGTTCTTTTCTGTATGGTCTATGAATTATCACAGCTGCTTTGATAATAGATTGGAGTACCTACGTTCAAACTCAGAGAAGAGAAATAACAATAGAGCTCATTGTGGTGTGAGGTCAGCTGTAGATGGTCAGTAATCATGCAAGCATGGCTGCACTCAACTGACTCTTACTTATGGATGTGGAAAATTGAATTTGTATAATTTAACATGTTAAAAATATTGTTATACTTTCTACTTTATCTTCAGTTCATAGTATGTGCTAAATTGGGTGTTGGGACTGATTGGTCCACAGGCTAGCATTTTATAAGAATCTGGTTAAACTCTGTGATTTGCGCTGAACTTACAGATGCATGTATTCAAACTCCCAGTTACTTAGAAACAAATTAGAAGGGATGATAATATCGGGTTTGGTGGCGACACATTACAGAAGACTCAGGCTAACAAGAGAAGGCATTTTAATAAACGATGTTATCAACAGATTGATTTGTTTCCATTTAAGAGGAGAATTGAGTGATACAAACAATGAGACAGATTCAGCTAGAGTGCTGTAGAGTGTGAATGTAAAAGGAAATAAGACCTGAATACTCAGTGTACTTCCATGCTCATCAAGTGCAGATAAGGAGGACCTTGATTAGGCAACAACTTTGTAAAAAGCAAAGAAGATGAAAGAAGCACTAAGAAGACTTGGTAAATAATGGAATTTAAGAACTAAAGTGGAAGACACAGTTAATTAAGATTGTGAGTCTATTTAAGTCACATTTGGGATATAATAGAACAATGGAAACAGAAATCAGGACGTGAATCATATACCTTTTCAAGGATAAATAGCTGAGTAGACTAGGTGCTATAGGATTCTCTAGAAAGATTCACAGGATAAACGTCTTCCAAGGATTTTGAGGGTTTTAGTACACTGCTGCTCCTTCATGGTCAAGTAACCAGGTGGGATAATGGGATTCAGGACCCATGCAAGAGTGAGACTAATTGGGACCATTGTACAACTTCCAGGAAGTGAGGGAACAGGGAAAGATTCTTTAAAAAATCACAGACAACCAAAGGCCTGTAGTTTAATGAGCCACAAAACATATATAAACACATTGACTTTTCTTGGTTGTATTAATGGGAGAAAAATGGCTTTGTTCAGATCTCATTTTCTGGACATTTTTACATCAGAACATTCAAGGATGTTTATACTAAGTAAAATAACTTACTAGTATTCTGAACGACCAAGAGTTAAATAACTCAGTGTTTTCTACAGAAAACTGAACTTTATAACTATCATATCTCACTTCCTTCCAGGGCCCTGCTACCCCACACATGACTCGTTCTTGACTTTTTATCCATCAATTAGGAGAAGTGTTGTGCCTCTAGGAAGCAGGCAGTAAGATACCTCAGGGCTATGAAGTTCTAACCTCCCTTTTTTTTTTTCCCTCAGTAAAAGCTGTTCTTTTAAAGAAAATATTCCCCTAAGCATAAGCTGAGTTTAAATAAACCCATTTGTTGTTTTCCCAGAGGTTGGGAGGTATAATATAGTGTGTTAAATGTATTAGTTTTCATAGAGCAGTTGACATATAAATCTATGTGAAGGAGTCTGGATCCTTTTGGGTTCTTTTTTTTTGTTTTGTTTTTTTTTTGTTTTTTGTTTTTGTAATGTGAATGATCACCTCCCACTATACTTCTTTAAACTAAGAAGCAAAAACATTCTTCTCTGTTCAAACTAACTGAATGATAGTCAACTATATCACTTGGTATACAACACTTTTATGTCCTATGCATGCAGCTCTAAAATCAGCCTGTGACCAGCATAACAAAAGGCTTTGAGGCCTTGCTAGTGGAATAGCTAGGAAGTTGGTTAATATACAATGTTGGTAACAGTAAAAAATGCATTTAAAAATCTGTTTAGATGTATACTTTAATGACTTTCTGGTAAAGTAAAACTTGTAGCTGTGAGTTATTCAACTTTTCTGTTTGAGATGTAAAATCAGGAGTGTTCCAGAAAATTGATGTGATATATGACCATCAGGTATGATATGTCATATAGTGAGGAGAGGACGGTAATCTGGTGAAACATGTAAACTGTGTTGGCATCGTAACCACATTGATTTAAAAAAAGTAATTTTCTGTGATGAAGTTGGAAATATCTGGAGGATGCTTAGGTTTTCTTGAGAACAAGGAATGTGTCCGACCTACTATTTTATAACCAGTGCCATCACTGTTAGCACGCAATGAGCAATCAGTTGTTTTCCTGAGTGAATCAAGTAATAAATGTTTGAGGGAATCACTACACCACATGAGAAAAGAATACAATACTGACTTTTGCATGGTTTTGCAGAAGAGTCATTCAGATTACTAACTTAATTCTACTATGAAATATATTCACCTCTGTGTGACGATAGGAAATGCTTTCTTGGGTTGTCATATAACCAACCATAGGCAAAGTCCATCATCAGTATGAATTTATGCTCTTTTCCCTCAACTAGCTAAGCTACCCAGATTTCATCGTTTGTAATTGCTCCTCATCCTCAATGGTATGATTCTAAAAACTTGGTTACATACTTCGTACAAACTCTTGGCTGTCTTCTTTTCACTTAAAGGACTTAATTTATCATATATTTTATGTAGGTTTTTGCCTGCATTTATGAACGTGAACCATGTTTACCTTGTGCCCACAGAGGCCAGAAGAGGACATCAGATCCTGAACTAGACTTATAAATATAGTGTTAGTTGCCATGTGGGTTCTGGGAACTGAACCATCTCTCTAACTCCCATTTCTTCACTCTTTACTTCTGCCCTCCCCAGTTATCCACAAATTCCAAAATGAAAATCTGGCTACCTCTAATTACCTATTAATTAGTCAAAGTCTCCTATTATGTTTTAGATATATGATTGGTTTCTTCACAGATAGAGATCACTGACTCCAAAATGGCTTGTGGGCTTCTTATCCTCTATCAAAAATGAATTCTGGACAGTGAGGTGGCTCAACAGGTAAGGCTGGTGGTTGCTCAAGCCGGTCTCCTGAAGTTCCCAGCTACCTGTGTACACTACTTTTCTATTGCTGTGATAAAACACCATGACCAACAGGGACTTGTGAGAGAGTTTATTTTAGCTTATACTTCCAGAGGACTAAGAATCCATCATGGCATGGAGCTAGGGCTGCCAGCTTTAAGCATGGCAGCAGGAGAATAGAGCTGAGAAATCACACTTCAAGGACAAACACAAAGCAGAGAGAACAAACTGGAAGTGGCAAGAGGCTTTGAAGTATAGAAGCTCATCCGAGTAATGCGCTTTCCCAGCAAGGATGAACCCCCTCTACTTCCCCACATAGCACTACCAACTGGGGACAAAATGAACAAATGTCTGAATCCATGGGAGACATTTCTCATTTAAATCACCACACCAGGCAAAAGGAGAGAGAGAGAGAGAGAGAGAGAGAGAGAGAGAGAGAGAGAGAGAGAGAGAGAGAAAGGTCACTCCACAAAACCATATTCTGGTTTCCACATATGTGTTGTGGCCTGTGCATCACCTCTCCACCACAAACACAATTAACTAATGAATTAATTTAAATGCCTTTTTTAATTTAGTTAGTGATCATTGGTGTAATTTTTAAATATTTTTGAAATCTTAATTATGATAAACTTTAAAAATTTCAGTTTATACTTCCACCAACAATGGATGAGTGTTCCCCTTGCTCCACATCCTTTCCAGCATGAGCTGTCACTTGTGTTTTTGGTCTTATGGGTTGCCTTGTCCAGCCTTAATATGAGGGGAATGTGCACAGTCTTACTGCAACTTGATATGACAGGTTTTGTTGATATCAATGGAAGGCCTGCCCTTTTTTGAATAGAAACAGAGGAGGAGTGGATGGGCAGGGGGCAGAGGAGAGGTGGGGGGAAGACTGGGAGGAGAGGAGGAAGGGAAAACTTCAGTTGGGATGAAAAAAATAGAGTATTATTAATACAAAAATATTTTCATGTTATAAAGTGGTAAGGAAGACAAAACAGTCACTTAATTCTTGCTTAAAATTATGTCAATATGGAAATCACAAGCTGAAATATCTTCAAATAAATCCCTTCTTCTTAAAGCTGCTGATCTATCATTTTGAGTAGATTCAGTTCCAAAATACAATGGAAAAAAATTTTTTTTAGGTATATTGACTTCATTTTTTCCCTGAAACAAATTTTGAGGGTATCCGGTAACCATGCATGCTATAAATATGTCTTCCCGTGTGTGTGTGTGTGTGTGTGTGTGTGTGTGTGTGTGTGTGTTTGTGTGTGTGTGTGTTTATACTCTTCTGCTCAGATGTTTCTATGGAGGTCAGAGGGCAAACTGGGTGTCTTCCTCAGTTGCTCTCTTCCATATTTTTTTTTCAACTTTAAAGACTGGATTTATTTGGAGAAAAACAAAAAACCCTCAACCCAAAGGATGGGATTTTACATCTCAAGACATCTCCCAAGAAAGGTCTACAGATTACAAATCATTTTTATAGAAGATATTTTTGTACAAATTTTACATGTATTCAGGAGCGGGACATAAGTCAATCCCTGCTTTTATTTTAACAGAGGAGCAAAGTACTAGAGTGGGACAGAACAGCTTTCTTCTGGATGCAACTATCTGGAAGGGAAATAGACATGAAGAGGGCAAACTACCTTTTCATTATCTATAACCAATGGTTTTAAAAAACCCATTCAACTGTGGGTCTCTCTTAAGAGCCCACTTTCTAGCTACTATCCAATCAAGTCCACTGGATAAGCAACTTGCTGTGTCCACCGCTGCAGCACACTAAACCAGTGCTCCTGCACAGCAGGCTTGCACATTAAGACCAAGTTCTCATCTGCCTGCAGGTACCCTGCCGTCCCACAACAGGGAAGCTTGCTGACTTTGGAACTGACCCCTACACAAAGGTGCAGATCAAAGCAGATAGGTCAAGCTACTGTGCAAGAGAAGCCAGGACCTTATTCAATAGTTCTTTGCATTATCCTTTATTCTTGAGGGAAGTCAAGAAACCAATCCCCCTCTAAGCAAAAAACCACAGTCTAGGTCACATAACAAACGCAAGCACTAGAGTGGAGTTCCAGTGAAAGAAAAGTATAGAAATACCCAATCCAGCCTGAAGACCTTTAACTCAGCTCCCTATTTACGTACCCCAGTCCATCACCTGAAGTACTCTGACCTCCAAGAGGCGAAAACAGCAGGATCAGACAGGGGCAGGAATCAATAATACCACAGAGCCTCAGGCCACAGCTTCTGGTGACCAAGATAAAATGCCTGTGAGAGCAGAGACAGCTTTTGGAAGGCTGACAGTGTCATCAAGAACATGAGATGACCAGAGTGACAATGAAAGAAGGTGGGTATATTTGAACCTTTAGAAAGGACAGATTTTAGAAGACAAATTTCCCATGCCCGCTATGTGCTTCCTCATCCGGGAAATGATCCTTCTATTCATGTGTTTATCGGAGGTCATGCCATTTCTCTTACTACCTGATATAAAATAACCGATCACTCCCTCAAAGCTTTTCAAACCAGGATTGAGTTTCCCATTCATTTTGGTTCCCAAGTGGTACTACTTGTTAGTGGCCTGTAGACTCTCTCCCAATTACCCCCTTGGGGGTAAAAAACAAAGCACAATTCCCCCTAGGCTGGCCCCAGTTAAGTCAGAATTAAAGTAGAAGGACTGGCAGCCTCCTGGAGACTAAAAGAACTTGAGAGACTAAACCTACCTTTCCAAGGATGGGAAATTTATTCAGATGATGTTCGGGAACTTATAGGTACCACCACAGGATAAGAATTAAAAGGCAGACATCTCACTCTTCCTTGTACCTTTCTCTACTGCCTCAGTCACGACATTTCTGCTGAATGGATCCAGGGGCACTAGTCACACAGGTAGCCACTTGGTATCATCAGAACACATCACAACTTCCCCATTCAAAAGCGGTAGCCACATCTCTGGCTTACAATGGTGATTCTCCAGTTACTTCAATACTTTAAAAGGCTGCAGTAGAATACAAAATTATAGGCGTGATGACAGAGGTCCCCCTCAAAGACCCAAACTGAAGCTAAAGCCTCGGAGAACTCCTAAGGAAGATGATTCCTCTGCTAGCACCTCCCAGTCCAGTCGAGCAGCTTCTATCTTTGGAGGGGCGAAACCTGTGGACACGGCTGCTGGAGAACGAGAAGTAGAGGAACGGCTACAGACGGAACAGGAGAAATTGCAGCAGCAGCTGGATGAGCCGAAACTAGACCGCCGGCCACGGGAGAGACACCCACGTTGGCAAAGTGAAGAAACTCATGAAAGAGAACAGTTGAGGACAGGAAGTGAGTCATCACAGACTGGGGCCTCAGCCACGTGTGGCAGAAATACATGAGGGAGAGAGAGTGAGAAGTCTCTAGAAAATGAAACCCTCAATAAAGAAGAAGACTGTCACTCTCCAATCTCCAAACCTCCAAACCTAATCAGCCTCTAAAGGTAATGCCAGCCCCTCCACCAAAGGAGAATGCATGGGTGAAGTGAAGCTCTAACCCTCCTGCTCGACCTCAGAGCTCAGACACAGAGCAGCAGTCCCCTACAAGTGGTGGAGGGAAGGTGGCTCCATCTCAGCCCTCTGAGGATGGACCGTCAAGGAAAAATGAAAATAAAACACATGGGATGAGTGTCCCCAAAGGCCAAACTGGGACCTCCAGTCGTGGTCCTGGAGAAGGAGGGAACAAAGACCACTGGGAGGAGTTGGATAGGAAAGATGGCAAAAAAGATCAAGACTCCAGACCTGCACCTGAGCCAAAGAAATCTGAGGAGAATCCCGCCTCTAAGCTCAGTTCTGCAAGCAGGTATACTGCTCTCTCCGTGGATGGTGAAGATGAGAATGAGAGAGACGACCACACTGAGTAGACCTCCACATGCTGTGCTTTCTTCTAGTCTCCACCCCAGAACATTCAAGAACAAATCAAACCTCTATCCAGGCAAGAAAAAAATAGAACTCACCATCTCCTGAAGACCTTTCCTTTTTTTTTTTTTTTTTTTTTTTTTTTTTTGGCCTCCTTATTTTTTGAGTCAGGATTTTTCTCTGGCTCTGAACTCTGATTGGCTAGACTGGCTGGCTCATTAGCCTCAAGGATCTTTCTGTCTCTGTCCCCAGCATTGGGATTATAGAGGTTGATAATTCATGTGGGTATTTTTGTGGGTGCTAAAGACCCCAAGTCCAGTCCTCGTGTGTGTGCAGCAAGCACTTCATGAAGCGAGCCATCTGCCAAGCCCCCTCAGTTCTCTTTCATCTCTCTTCTCTCTGTTTTCTTTCTGGAACCTTCTAACAAGTTCTTCTAAACTCTAATTTTTTCTCCAATTTCTACTGTCATATTTTCTTTCTTTCTCCCACGTTAGGCTATCCCTTGGATTTCTTCTATTAGAAAAATGTTCCTTTTCAAATTCAAGGCTGTCATGAGAATCTCTTTCTTTGAATCTGTCATTGAAATCTCATTCAAATATCCGTTCTTTGCAGATTTAGTATTGTTTATGCAAACATGGACCAGTAGAATCTACTCTACTTTGGTGTTGTGTTGCTATTAATAACAAATAGACCAAATTATCTTGTTTCCTCAAAACTTAAGCTTTGCACTTATCCATGATTCTACATGTCTGTGTTATCTCACCTAGTCATTGAACCTGAAGTTTTAAAGCTCACTTCCACTTCTTAAATTTTTCTTACTTCCTATATTCTAGAAACAAACCACTTTAGTAACTACTGATGGCAAATAGTACATGAGATCCTAGGATATTAATTTTACTGAGACTTTTATTCCTAATCTGAAGAAGCTCCAAACTTCTTAAGGAAAAAATGAAGGGTGTACTCAGGGAGTACTAATTATGATGATCGATATTCAGCTTATAATTTCTGTTAGGGCTTAATAAAATGGTGGACTTTTGTAGGACAAAGAAAGAAGACATACCAGATCTCATGCCCTTACTCTCTTGACATTTCATCATGCTATTCTTTTGTACCTACAATATCCTTCTTCATCACATCTACCTGTCAACATCCACTTGACTTTATTCATTTGGTTCAATATTTGTTTTCCAATTGATTGTAAGCATATGCACTTGTTTGTGAATGTATACATCAGTATAAGCTCTCTCATTAACTTTGTGATTACTAATTAGCATTGAATTTGCATATTATAAGTGCTCAAGATACATTTGCTGAATTAATGAGTGTGAGAACAATATGCTATTGAGGAAAACAAAAATCCAGTTTATATACTGACTTTTAGTTTGGTTCAACTTTTTCTTCCATGCACACATGAAGCAGGAGATTTTAATGGAATCCTTCTCTTCACTTACTAATTACTTTGATTGTTCAAATTTATAGAGCATACTGCAATAATTTGATAGATTTATACAGTATATAATGATCATACCAAAGTAGCAAGTCTTTTCATTTCTTTAAGTACTTTAAAACTTTTTGATTAATATAAAATGATTATAGATATTAATGGAGTATATTGCACCATTTCAAGACATGCATACAGTATCTGATGAATAAATTAGGATGAATAATGTGCTCATCTCTTTATTGTTACTTTTGTTTGGAGACTTTGATTGAGTTTTCCTACTTATTCATAAAATATGTAAAAGATTATTGTCAATAATAAGTCTTTCCACTGTTCCATTGAACACAAGTACTATATCGCTTCTACTTAACTGTGTTGGGTGTCTGTTAGGTAGCCTCTATGCACCTTCCCCTACCCAATCAAATTTCCAGTACTCTACTAAATATTTTGATCACTGTTTTTAAAAGATCATGCATAAATGTGGGGAAGAAGCAGCTGTGCCCTTCAGCAGCTGACTTATTTCACCACACATAATATCTAATTGTGAAGTGAAGTATATGTAACCTGGTGCCTTGAAGCCATAAATAAGCCGCCTTTTTTACTAAGTGAGTTCTGCAACAAATGTTATGCCTGTTAGTCAAGTATGCTATCAGCCATTAAGAAGTTGAAGTTTATCACATATGGGGATTCATAGGTAGTGAATAATATCTGTATTTTCAATTTCTTCTAACCTTTTTATTCTACCTTTCAAACTGTGACTAATATTCCCTTCATATGTAAAACTATAGAAAAGTTAATTTTTACTGATTCATTTGCTGAATTATTTTGTACCTGCAGAAATAAAATATACTGACGTTTAATATTTATTGAGTGCTTGAAATGTACTAGCCACTTCACATATATTGCTTCACTTAATCTTTTTAGCTACTCTATGAATTATTCATCCCATTTTATGGATGGACACTAAGTATCTGAGTGATAAAGCAATAGCCTAAGTTTATAGCCCTAGAAGGTAGGAATACAGTGTTTGGCAACTTGCTCTAGCATCCCACCCACTCTTTAACACCACACATGTTGTCCTCAACAACTAAAAGCAAATGGATATATAAAGTAAAGCAATTACGGGCATGTCATTTTAAAATGTGCAAACTTGGGCTTGTAGTGGTGGTGCACACCTTTAATCCCAGCACTCAGTAAGCAGAGGCAGACAGATATCTATGAGTTCAAGGCCAGCTTGGGCTACATTAACAGTTTCATGCCAGAGGGGCTACATAGTGAGACCCTGTCTCAAAAAGAATTTCTGGAAAATTAGCATACTGAGACCACTTGTGATAGATTTGAAAAGAGCCATTCAGCTTTTCTCAGTGTTGTTAGGCTACATTCTTGTGAAGGGAGTTTCTTTACATATCAACGTTGGAAAACAAACTTAACTGCAGGTGACTGATAATTTAGTTGCTCTGGACCTTAGTAAATGAACTTTAAGTTAACCTTATCCTCATTAGCGTCTTCCTCCTGCCATACCCAGTATCTCTTAGCAGCACCCCTAGAATTTACTATTGTAATCCAGCAGCATGTTTAAGTAATTTCTTTGAGCTTTGTTCACTTGTGAAGATCCCCGTGCATATGTAAATTATGTAAAACTTTTATGCCTGTCTCTTCCAAACCATCTCTCTTATTAACGGTTCACAGTTTAAGGACTAAGGAAGTAGAGGGGATCTTCTTCCCTTTCAATAGGAACTTGAAAGCAGAATGTGCCACTGTTTGTTTGTTTTGTGTGTGCAAGAAGGTATACATTCATTTACTCAGGAAAGGTTATTTATTTGGTGCATAGTATGTCATGGCTCAAGTCACGTTTTTAGATTTAGAACTTACTTTGAGGTATTATATTGACCCATTGTCATAATGTTAGGTCTAGATTTTCAGATGTTGCAATTGAAATAGATGTATTTCCCAGGTTTTTTAATCTCTAAAAAATCTAAGTCTTCCCTTTCAATAAATTAAAAGACAAGACTTGGCAACATGTAGAGCAAATATTTTCTGTTGTAAGTCAATACCCAAAACAACTTAGCTATTTAAGATACGGTTAGTAATCTGACATTCTATCAATTGCCTTTGATTAACAGGACATTCGCTCAACAAACAGGTGAAAATCTGAGAAGAAAATAAGTACTAAGAGTTTGGGAAATACGGAAATAAATAAGTTAGATATTATTCTTTCTTCACTGAACGCTATTTGTACAAACAGATCCTCTAAAGTAGCTATAGCTGCTCAAATTTAGCAGTCCCAACGCAAGAGCACCACAAGAGATGAAGGTACTTCCTCATTTTAAACTACCATTTTTACTCTTGTTTTGGCCTTTTAAGGGCACTCTATATCTGTGTGAAAGGACATTTACAAATATTTAAGAAGATAAACACTCTGCCTTTGCTTGGTACTCCAGAAGAACTCATATATCATTCATGAATTCCCCCTGGTGACCTGTCTGCTGCAGGGGAAGACTATAACCCTCAATGGGCTCAGTATACATGGCTGATTGCTGTCTGGCACATCATTATTGCTGATCTCTTGTCATTGGTTTACAGATGTCACAGAAGGTACTGGTCCAAGGATGAGATTTCTGTGGCAAGGCCAAGAATCATTATATGCTATTATTCACTCTCCAGATGATGAGTACTGTGTTAAGATTCAAAAGAGATTCTGGAAATCTTCAAAGAAATATACCCTTAATCATTTTCTGCATGATTTCTACTTTCAGAAATTAGATAGGTTGTCATTGTTTTATAAATAATTCTTGGTATTTTAAGCATTTTTAATGTTCAACCCTCAAAGTCTTCAATGACACTACTTTATTCATGAAATAGAAATGTATAAAGCCCAAGCCTGTCACACTCCTACTTAATGAAAGACATTAAGAGAAGAGTTGCCCCTGTTTTCATGAGAAAGCAAATTTACTCTTTTTGTTCTTTCTCTCCATGATTTGATCAAATTGGAATGAAGTTCTAGCTTCATACACACACCCTCACACACACACACACACACACACACACACACACACACACACACTATATATATATATACCATTGATATTCTGTAGGGAATGTCACTTATGGCCGGTTTGTAGGGAGGTGGATGGACATGTGCTCTAGAGACCTGCTGTCACCTTTACAGTGTCCCTCACATTTTCCTAAAGCACTAGACTGTCATTGTCAACACTGCCCATCTGAACTACACTAGCTATGGAGTTCAAAATGTTCACTAAACATCAGGGGTGAGCTCATGAGACCAGAACAGAGGTCAATCTACACGGTGTACATAGCCCCTCCCCAGCTCTCTAATCCTACCGTTCCTGCATTGTGTGTGTTTCATAGAAAAATGTTGAATAAATTAATATAGTTTTTTTTAAGTTTTCTGCCCTTGCATTTTCTAACTTAGGTGTGGGACTCAGAATATTTTGCTCTTGCTCCAAAAAAGAAGCATTTTACTTACTCTGACCACTGCATCCGTAAGTAGGAAGTGATTACCTTTCATGGCATCTTTTCCTCTTCAAATACGTTCTATATTAAAATCCTGCTTTGCACAACCCTTGCATGGTTTTGCATATGAAATACTAAAACATCATCTGTTTTAATGAAATAGTCAACCTAGTACTTGAGGAAATTATATTTACGGCCCACAGACTAGCTACCCTCCAACATGAGATAGTTGATGCATTTCTAGGAACTTCAAATTAATCCTTTTCATTACAGGAGTAGGTACCCATGAAAATGAATAGAAATTGCTGATCTCATTAAAGGTTGAATTGAAACCAATTCTTACAGTGGCAGTAGCTACAACCTATGATAATTTCCCTAGCTGCTATATGAGTTAAATCCTATAATTACTTTTTAAAAATCTAAATAGCATAATGTTGGTTGTATTGTATTTTTTATGTATGTATTTGTGTGCATGTTGGAGGATGGGTGTAGAGATGTATTTAAATAAGCTTGTATTTTAATTGTGTTGGTTTGGCATTTTACATGCAAAGAGATTTCTAGATGTCTTTTTACAGACACACTTTTCCCCTGTAATTCTTTTTGATCCTCATTCTCATTTTGAGAGACTGATCCTTAGATTATGACTCTCGTTATAAATGCATACTATGCTAGAGGGCTATTTTTATGCTCACAGACTCAAATCATTCTGGGAGTTTAATTTCTTGTCTCTAGTTTGAAACAGATTTTTAAATTTAAAAAGATGAAGACATTAGTCCTTGCCCTGGGGCCTTGATTTAAGGTTTAGACAGAAGGTTAAATATCAAAACTTTCAGATAAACTAAGTGCATATATTTCTGAATAAGGGTCTGGTACCATCTTCACAGGGCATTGGTTCTTCTAGCCAGACAGAGTCTGTTTACAGAAGAACACACAATTTACACAGGATAGGTGCCTTTCTATCAAATAGAAGAGACGAGGTATGTTCTTTTTTGGTAAGTTAATGCCTTTCCTTAAAAGGAGATTAGTTCTGTGAAGTAAAGAAATTGGAGCTGGCAGGCAGTATCCAGGAATGGATACAGATTTGAAATTCTTAAAAATCCTGTGAGTTCATACTCATTTAGAATATCTTAAAAACATCGCCAGAGAGTACTGGTATATCCACATTTACCTACCAGGATTATTTCAGAATCACTAACACATAACTTTTCATAGTATCAGTGTGCAGGCAAATAGATATCCATTCTGCATAGACATTGAGGAAACTTATTTGGTACTGTCAGAAAAAAGCATGCACAAAGACCACAAAGCATAGAAATTAATCTTAAGTTATGACAGGATAGATCATACCTTGATTTTAGTTAACATCTATTCTATACAAGAAAATAACTCCATCATATTTAAAAACTTATATGTAATCGATAATTATCATTGTAGAGAACTTAAATTCACCCTCTGCTGCCTTTCATAGATGAATCTCATACTAGGAACACTAGGATGGTAATAATAGGCCAGAGAGCATTTAAATATTTATGTAGATTCCCCTTCTTTTTATATTGTGAAGCTCTGCAATGCTGGTTGAAAGAATGAATCTTGTCTCTCTGAAAATAATTTCTAGGACTTTAAATCTGAATGTTAGGGGAGACAAACCATGGAAAATCTCAATGACACTATAGCTTTCAACAACAGCAATTCTATTAAACTTTCATTCATAAGTCACAACCAGGAATTTATGAATACATGAATAAATTTGTATACGAATAAATTATGAATGTAACAAAATTATTAAGTTGTTATAATGCAAGAATGTATGTAATATGCTAAATACATTTTAGAATTTTTTTAATGACTTTGAAGCACTATAGGAAACCAGCCTTAATTCAGGATCTTCCTTAAGAAAATTGCAGAATTGAGAGAAAAGTGTAAATTTAAAATTTCTTGATTTTGGGGTCTTACAATATTAACTTGTTACATTAATTTATTTTATGCAAACTATGGACTTAGACTTTCTTTCAGCAAAGATGAGGTGTTTTATTTCAACAACTGCTACCTCATTTATACAGTAATTTTAATAGGAAAACATAAAGTCTAGGGAAGTATATTCCTATAGATGTAAAAACAATGAAAAATAGGAGGGTAGATTGAAAACATGTAGTGTGCTGTTAAATAAAAAAAAATGAAAAGAAAAAAAAAGCACTATGCTAGACTCAGTTCAATCTTGCTTTAGAGAAAACTTGTTGAGAGGCTTAGAGCCCCAAACACTAACATGTCAGTATCTTTTATCCATAAACTACAAAATTCAGTGCATATGGCATTTGGTTGTTGGGGGTGGGGGTGTGGTGGAAGAA